>NW_025920110.1:589146-693360 GCF_902686445.1 Sciurus carolinensis | reverse complement strand
GTCTGTAGCTCTTGGGAAAAAACCAACAAAAATTTCTGCATGATATTAGGTCCTTTGGCTCTTTGGAGCCATTATCAGTAGCATTTAAAAATGTTTGCCCTTTGAAGAACTATTTTAAAGATAGTTCTAAAGATGATTCTAAAGATCTCAGTGTGGCATTTAACATTTTGAAAACAACATCCTATATTTTAGGTGAAATTTACTTAAAGTCAGAAATTTAAATCAAATAATCAGTTAATGTGCAGCTAAAATATAATCCTTTAAGCTTTTATTCCATTGAGATAACTCAGAACAAAGCTTGAAATATGAAAAAAAAAACCTAGTGGGATGACTTTTTCTTGCATAAATATTCATGAAAAAAGACACTGGAAGGGAGGGGCAGAAAGTACCTTCAAACATTTAGATTTTGAAATATTCTCCAATTCAAAAGCAGACTCAGATGGCACCGACTGCAGCTTCCGCCTCAGCTCCCTAGGGGGCGCAGTCAGCACAGGAAGTCACTGGATCCCCAGCGAAATTGCAGGCGGGTGGGCGGGGCGAGTTGGAAAATAGAAGAGCGCGAAGGGGCGGCCCCAGGCAGAATTGCCTCTCTCCACCAATCCACGGAGGACTGCTGGCGCAGCAGCGGTCCCAGCGGCAGGTGCTGCGGTCTGTGCTTGGGCCAAGTTGGCATGGGTGTGTCCTTGAAGCGCCTGTGCGGGGTGCACGCTCTGTGTTATCAGTGAGAGCAGCCAGAAGTCAGGGCAGAGCGGTTGTCCCCGTCAGTCTCCCCCGGCTGTCGAGGGCTCCAGACGCCCTCTTCAGTTCCGCTGCTCTGCTGCAGAGCTCATTCCCACCCGAGGGGCAGCTGCTGTGGCCTACCCACCCAGGCGCTTCTGTTGCTTGGCTCTTTGTTCAGCTGCAGCGCTGTGCCCCCTGAACTGGCGGGTCCAGAGAGACCCTGGTGTCCACGCTCTGGGTCCCGTTCAGCGCAGAAGACCCTCAGACCAGCACGAGGCAGTGGGCAAGGGTCAGCCCAGGTGACTGCGGATCATGGGCACTGCAGGACTCCAGCTGCATTAGTTCCGGGAGCTGCCCAAGGTAGGTGTCGCTGGGAGATGGTGAGAATGGCCTGCTCGTGGGCTCAGGCGCGGTGAAGCCTCCTCAGTGGCCTAGGGTGTTCACAGGCTGGATGAGCTCTGGCTTGTGGGCCTGGCCCCGGGGGCACAGCATCGCGAACTTGGCGAGTGCTAGCTTCTGGGTCCCCCCGCCTTTCTCTCGGAGTCACCCAGTCAGGACTCCAATTAAAGGTTGGTTGATTAGTGTCTGAGTCTCAGCATCACAGTCTTGTTAACTAAGGATGAGTGACATCCACGGTGGACTTCAAGTGTCAAGTGCCAGTCACGAAACCCACCCTTTCAGTCCTCTGCCCTGGGCTCCGTCCTCCATGCCCCCAAGGCCTGGTTTCCCACCCCAAGTGGGTGTTGTGCAATCCTTGATGCAAAACTCTCAGCATCCACAGCTTTGCCACTCTGCTGTTTCTCCCTCTGTTGACTCTTTAGAATACAGTAGTGATCTCTAAAATAGGGAAGGAGAATGCTGATTTCAAATGACCATTTTTAAACGGAGGCACAATCTCTTGTGCAAGAGCTTTCCCACCTAAATATGAATTTCCTGACTAAATATTTGTCAAGCCTGCTAGTTGCATCTTTCACAGAAGACCCCTCTTTGATGGGGTCTTTAAAACACAGTAGTGAACTTGTTTTGCTGCTAACAACTTCAGAAAAATTAGCTGTACTATTCATTACCTCTATCCTGAAATACTGGCACACTAGGAAACTGTGCACTCTGGGTTTGATAGAAGTTGCCAGCACTGGCTGTGTCCTGTGTCTGGTGAAGGTCATTTAGGTGTGCCAGTAATTTCAATTTGATAATGTTTTAAAGGTCCAAACTCCAATTATGGTCAGTTAGCTTGAAAACATAACTTTTAAATTAATGCTTATCTAATGTTTTCTGAGTCATCTCCTGTAGGTTTTCTTAAATGCCTTCTTTTGTGTTTAACTACATGAAAACAAATTGCTGTATTTCTGGTTAGCTCTTCCATTACTTGTAAAAATGTGTTTCATTTATCTGTACTTTTTGCTTAATTATTTAGTGTGTGACAAAATAATTGTCATTTTGTAAAATGGAATATTTGGATTGACTACTTCAGTTATCTTGGATTCACCAGAGCTAAGGGAACCCTTTGTTTATATTTTTCTATATCATTACAAGTTTCATTTAAATACTAAGGCTTAAATATTTTCAAGCATATTTCTTTCCTCCTAAACTTCTGAAGGAAGACATGGTGTCAACTTCATTAATATATATAAAATAAATATGCCTGTATTTTGCATGTGAATATTGTGCTCTGTGAAGTAGTATTTAAATGTTTAATTGAAGAAAATACTGAGAATTATATGGATGTACAACCATTTTCCTTCCTGGAAGACATTTTCATGAACTATCTAGAAGGTACCATTTGTGATTATTGTTTAGACTTTCCTTTAAAATTTTTCATGCTTACTTTACCAGACTTCTAAAAAATAACTTGGATAATTTTAGGATGATTATCACTTGGATCACATTTCAGTGTGGTTCAACCATTTGTAATTTTATTTATTCAATTAAGGTAATTTTATTTCTAGAAAACTGTAGATTTATATGTAGTTGTGTTAAAAGAGAGAGACATCTTCTGCCCACTTTATGTAGAGGTGCCTACATCTTGACATTAAAGATGATATAGCTCAGGTATAGACCATTTCTGTCACAAGGACCCCTCATGGTGACCTCTGATAACCACACACATGTTCTCCTGCTGCCCTCCCCACCTCTTCTGGCCACCATTAGTCCTTTTCCATTTTTATGAGTTTATCATTTCAAGAATTTGTAAATGAATTGTAGAATTTTGATGACCTGGGTTTTGGTTTTGAAAAGTAGAAATATTTCAGTTAATTACTGTAATTTAGTAAATGTAATTCAGAAGCAGATCCCATATCATTCTTGGTTAGAATGATTGTTGTATTTCCTAATTTTTTTCTTTGGTATGTGGGAGAGTTCAATAAGATTTAATGAGTATTTATCTGTCAAATGAAGGTTTGAGAATTAATTACAATTTTTCTTCAAGTAAGCTCATTAGTATGATTTTCACTGAGATTTAAAAACATAGCAGTTGTCAGTATCCCATGATTTTTTTGTACTGAGGATGGAACCCAGGGTCATCTCACTACTGAACCACATGTAGTTCTTTTTAATTTTATTTTTAATTTGAGGCAGGCTTTTACTAAGATGCTTAGACTGACCTCAAACTTGCAATTCACCTTCCTAGGCATGTGCCATCATGCTCACTTGCTACCCACTTTTTAATGAACAGAGATTGCCCCTTCTAAATATTACTATTTGAATAGTTGCTGCAACTAAATTTACTTCAGAATTATGAAAACTCAGTAACTGTACCCAAGAAAAGTTAACACTGTGATGACACATATCTGAATCAAAAGTATGTAGGTAGATTTCTACCAAAAGATGTAATAATGCACAGGAATACTTTGAACACTCTATCTTCCTTTCTACTAACACTTTTAAAATATGGTAATAAATTGACAAAAATACAAAGAAGTTCTTAAATTTTTCTAAGGATCTCAGTTAGAGTTTATTGGCCTTGTTCCCATTTATATTCGATCATATGACACATAGTAACAGTTCAGTTGTGGCATCTTCTATGACTGAAGCCATACCAGACAGATGGTGTGTACAAAAAGCTGGGGGTCTGTGCCTGCCCTGGGGAAGCTCATAAGCAGGGTACAGATGCCCACATAATCAAATAACTATATTAATTAGCTAAAACAGTTTCTCTTAGCAATGTACACATGACATAAGTAACAGATTGTATGTTAACTTCTATAAGGCAAATATAGGTTACTGATTTGGTGTCCTAGCAAGTTAAAATTTCCCATTTGCAGATTTTTGCCTCTCTCTATGTTTTAAACAGAAATTTACAAGACTATAACCAAAGATGGGAATGGTGTTTAGACAACAAATTGAATTCTCTCTTCCTCTAGTTTTCTAATGTGTACATGAGACTGTAAGTTTGTCTTTTAACATTCTATGAAAAGCAACGGAGAGACAGAGCTGAGAGAGAAAGAGAGAATGCAGGTGGGTAAATTGGCCAAAACCAACTCAGCAAGACTTGGCACAAATTTGTTTACCTCAAACTTTTTATGACCAAAGAACAAACAGCAAACCTCTTGGTCATTTTATAGTCTTGTTTTGCTACACCAACTCTTCATGTGCTCCGAGTGGAACAGGGTGACCATGAAAGGATAACATAGTATGAAAATATTGCTTAATTTACATCAGATATGGAGTCCTCTCCAGTTGCTCAAGACCTTGACATCACCTAGAATGCTTTTTTTTTTTTTTTTTTTTTTGGTGAAATATGTGAGAACTCTTCTATGGGGGATATAGGGAGGAACATCAAGTACCTTGATGCAAACTGTGTCTCAGTACCAATGGAAAATGATATACTCAAATTAAAGAGACTTTGTTTTATACACTTCTAAGTACATCAAACATTGCCTCCCATGTTTGAATACATACATATAGAAATGATTGGATATTACCAGATTATGAATCTCACAGACATCTTGGTGTCTTTCCTGGAAGTTTCTCTGTGAGGGGAAAAAATACTTATCATAGTTTGTTCCTAGATATGTTGCACCAGTTTGCTATGTTGTATGAAATAATGGGGGATCAGCCTCAAAAGACTGTCCTTTCTTTTTCTCATCAAAAGCCACATTGAATTATCCCAATTTTTTTCTGAAAAAAATAAAACCACATATTTTATTTGCACCAGTCATTGAAGACTTAGAATAAAGCTGTGTACTTCAGTGTAAAGAGGAATTAACTTTCCAACAAAAATTTTTTAAATGCTCCAGCACATAATTTCAATGAGAATGATTAAAAATTTCTTTTATCTGTTTCAGGATTTTTTATGCCATACTTCTATAAGCACTTTTATATCCAATCTCTATTATCCATTGTAGAGTGTTATGAATCAAGGGAACAATGAAGATAAAATTAACACAAGCCAAAAGTAATTATTCTAACTGATGATTCTACAAAATACTTCTAATATACATTTTGTATGTATTTTGTATTTAATCACATATTTATGTTTGTTTAATAGAATAAAATATAAGTATGAAAAATGATGAATATTCAAATCATCCTCATGGACTTGTGTAAAAACAGTTTTTTTATATTTATGAAAATATTTATTTTTCAGAATACAGAATAGATTATCATCATAATGAATATTTTTCCAGAATATGAACAGTTTATTCTAGCACAGCTAATTGGATATTGATAGAAGCTTAGGCTTACATACCACCCATTTCATCTAAGCTCAAATAAATATCCAGAGAGCAAAAAGGTCTATTGAAACTAGAACCCAAAGGGAAAGATGAGAACACTGCCTCCTAAACCCAATTCTGCACAGCAAGACTTCAGAATATCCATCAAAATGCATTCTACTGTCATGTACAACTAATTTTAAGTAATCATAAAAATATACTAAAAATGAACAAAAACACTATAAAAATGCTTTATTAGTGTTGTGACTGGACCTGCAATGAAACTGGAAAGCAGTATTTAAATATCCACTATGGCTCCTCAGTGACATCAGAAGAATCTAAGATATTTATTCAGCACAGACTCACTCAATTCCTTTAAGGAAAACAATATGTTCCCAAAGCAAAGAAAAACACAGTGAGAAGACTTAGTGTCAAGAACAACTCTCTTTTGTCATCAAGTCTAGGTCTCCAAGCTGACCTGTAGGTTGATTCCCATTGCTTCCAGTCTTAGCATTCTCCTCAATGGGTGTTATACTCCCCCTTTGCTTACTTTGGACAGGCATGTTCCTGTCTTTGGGCTTCCCTAGCATTTTGTAGATGGCTCTGATCACACTTCCAGGAATGGTTGGAGAGAAGGACTGCTGACACTTCATGAACATTAGGAGGTATTGTTCCTTTTTCTTATCCAAGCTCTTGAAAAATGGAGTGAAAATGAGGCTTTCCTTGCCTGGAGAAGCCACACAGTCATCTTTAAGTCACTTCCCAGGATGTCCACATATCCATAATTTTCCTCAGTATCCACCTCAGCAGTGACCAGGAAGAATTACTTCAGCTAAGAGTCTCTACTCCTCTATTTCCATCTTCCACTCAGGCTAAAATGCATCAGGTAAGGGACTGTGCTTGAATTGTGCAAAGTCCTCTCTGTGGCTGGCCCACTCTCAGAACAGGGGCAGAACTGGTATGTGTGGGCTTCTATTGCTTCTTGAAGAAAAATTCATTATTTTTTTGTCACCTCCCCCCAGACTGCTGGCAGCCTTGCCACCTGCCTCATTCTTCCTACAGCTGTCCAGTGCCTGGGAGTTGGTGACATACGGTAGCTGTGGTCCACACTAACTGAACCGGTAATGTCTGGAAATGTCTGATGGCTGCTCATTTCAAATAACTCACCTGGTTTCCTGGGTGACCTGCTCAATTGTGTTTTCTACCAGGTTGGGGTCCATAGGACTGGGAGAATCCATGCAAAGAACTGCATTAGAAAATACATAGGACTTTGGTGATAGGGAAGATTCAGATGCCTGTCTCGATAGTCATAGGCCTGTCAGCAAACAGCAAAAGTGCAGGCTCCCTATGTGACTCTTCGGGGACTTATTGCAGATTCCAGCAAAATTATACATTGTTTGGGTCAGAATTGACCAGAGAGGAGAAGGCTGTGTGCTCTGGGACCCCAGGAGGACACAAGTTCCTAGACATAGGCCTGGGAATGGGACTGGTCTCTGGGTGTTCCTGAATATTCCAGCAGGACTGAGAACTGAGCTTGGCACAGGCTTGAGCTGGGGCATGACCATCATGGTAGTGTGGGCAGAAGACTGGCTGCAGAGCCCAGCACTAGGTGGCCAACAGACACCCAGCACAGTGGACCAGGATCAGGGATGGAGTAGACCAGGGTGGTAGTAAAAGAGGGAAGGAGGGAAAGCAATGCAACTGGGAGCCCAGTGGTTAGAGGAATGTGGGGAGAGTGGGGAGGGATGAAGTTATGCAGGATTCAGGCTTAGGAAGTCACCAGTAAGTTTTTGTAATGTGGTTAATTTCTTGAAATTGTTAACTACAATTCTAAGCCCCCACAACATATATGAGAATTACCTTGAAAATTGTGAACATTTAAGAAATATTAATTATAAGTTTTATGATACAATTATGGAAAATATATCACACATAAAAATGTGAAATCAATGACATGACACCAGCAGAAACAAAAACAGTATTATAAATGACTACAGGTCAAACAGAATGTCTTATTAAAAACAAAGTCTAAAGAAGAACCAGCTCAATGCTGCCTGGGTTGCTGTGATTAAGAACCAGAATGACCAATGAATGCCAAGAATTCCTACAATATGTACACACACTCATGTGCATTTAAAGTTAGCTCCCTAATATTTTAAACATACAGCTGAAACTGTGCTCCAGAGCAGTTCATGACAAAGCACAATTCATTTGATTATAGGATTCAGGAGGTCAGACAATAACACAGTGACTCTCTGGCTCAGAACTATATTCCTAGTGACTCACTGTGTTTGGTAGTTAGTTAAGTAATGAAAGAAACAAATGAAGGAAATCACAAATAAAAGCATACTTTGCAAACTTTGATTAAATACAAAACATCTTAGACTGAATACAGTAACACTTTCTGATAATCCCAGCAGCCCAATAGGCTAAGTCTGGAGGATCACAAGTTTGAAGGCAACCTCAGCAGCTTAGTGACAAGTTGTCTCAAAATAAAAAGTGAAAGAATGATGAACTGTGGATGTAGCTCAGTGGTAAAGCACTACTTGGTTCAGTCTAAGTACAGAGAGAGTGAAAGAATGATCAAAGTGTCTTAAGGTAAATGAATGAGAAGTACAAACATATATTCAAAGAAATAATGTGCTAGTGTTTCAAAAAATGAATATGGTGTCTATTTTAAATCTCTTAATTTAAGGCTTTCCTCTGATAGCCATAAACACAGGTCATTATTACATATGACATAACTAAGAAGATTTCTTGATTCATTTCAAAGCATGAATTTATTCCCATTTTTATATAAAACTACTATGAAGAGAATAATTTATCCAAATATAATGGATATGTGTTTTATAAACTGAAAGTTTCCAAGATAGATGTGCAAGTAATTCAACAACTGGGAAAATGAAAAAGAAAATTATTAAATTTATATTATCCAAGGCCAGGGATAATGTCACATATAATTCAATCATTGCCTACAAGGCAAAGAAACAATTTTTTTAAAAAATTGTGAAACATAAGATTCCATGACAGAAAAATTTTGGTGAAATGTGGTACTTTCTCCTTGAAGAAATAAAGAGAAATCAATTAGAATAATTCTTCTGTAAACAGTATTCAATTTTATTTAAAAACATTAAAATCTATCAGATTGCTATCACCTAAGATATCATCACACAGCCCTTGTAACAAAACTTTTCATTAACTATTTAAAAGAAAAAAATGTCCAATTATATAGAAAATAGTATACTGAGACTCTTTCAATATAACCATAAATCAGGATGAAAGGAAAATACTAAACTTACACTTAGTTGCTTCTCATTATGTATGTAAACCTACATGAAGAAATTTAGCTCTGAATATTCTATCCCTTTGCTTTCATTCATACAAAGCATGCAGATGATATATTCCTTCCTATCTCATGTTTTAAATGTAAATAATGTATATGAACTCTCTGCTTCATAATCCATATTTTCTCTCTGTTTTTTCATGTTTTAAATGTTTATCTTTGGAAATTGACTAATTATCTCAAAAGTGTCATTCAGCTAGATATTATCTTTAACAGAAAAATTACCATTGCCTGAAGGTTTTGAAAATTAAATAGCTTGAGTAGTTATTTTCTGTAGCATGATGAAGATCAGTGATGAGTAACAAATCTAAGAGCAAAAGGATTTCTTAACCTTTATGCTTTATTAGAATATACTTAGGATATATGTGACATTAGAAACAAAACCCAAATAATGCACAAAGAAGCAGGGTAATTCCTAAAAATATGATTAGGAATAAAGTTAAAAAGTAATTTAAAAGTAAAAAATAGAACAGAAATCCATACAAACAGTACTATGAAAACACATAACTGAAATTCAAGTTCAAACATTTTGATGCTATGAAGACATAACTTTTGTCCACCTTGTCTGGTTTCCATACCAAAACTACCCAGGAAGGCATTTTACCTGAGATTTGAAAGCTTTTAACTATATTTGAATTTCATTAATCTTTGCCCTTTTTTTCTGTAATTGAGCCTTAGTTTCTTGGTGATTGGTAAACTCTTTCAAACTGAAAAGGAAAAGAAGAAAATTTGGAAATGAAATGCAGTATTCCTTATATAAAAATATATATGATATGCCAATAGAACATACATTTCTGAATTGGTTTGGTAAAAGGAATGGTAGGTTTTGTGATTAGTCACCGAAGTCTTTCTCTAGGTTTCTCAAGTTCCCAGAAAAATCATTCATTTACAAGGGAAGGCAAAGCCAGATGTGAAGTCTATGGCTTTCTCTCAGCAGAGCAAACTGGCTCATAGATATCTATCACCATGGCCTTCTTTAAAATCCCTAAATGTCTCTGTGATTTTGTGTGAAAGTAAGAGAACAAAGCATTATATTGAATTCCTCTCTGCCATCACTTTTAAAACCTAATAATAAATTTTACATGAAGTTTATCAAGATAATTTAAAAAATTCTTTCCAAAATATTTTATTAATAAATACTTCTATGAATACATCAGTTACTTGCTGTTTTCTTATAACAACATATCTCCTGTACCTTTGAGCAATTAATGGTAAGTTAATCTTACAAAGTCCCTAGTGCTGTACCTTCTGGGAGGAAGCAGACAATAAAATTTGGGGAATCCAATGAATTTTCTAATTTATATTGCCACTCTTCACAAGTTCCCACCTTGCATTCAAATAGCCCTATTCTGCCATCATCAGGATTAAAACCCTCCCCTAAGAAAACTGAGTTTAAATAAGATATTGTCTCATAATCAAGAATAAGTATTTAGCTCTTTTGAAAAACAATAAAATCATTAAAAGAAGATAGAACTACTCCACAAATGTATCCTCAACCTTTAAACACAGTCAAACCCACCAAGAAAAATAACAATATGGATCCCAATAGTACTCAAAGGACTTTTACTTATATTTAGTTTAGAAAGGGATCTTATTTTGCCCAAAACAGAAAGAGGCAGTTAGTAGTCTGCAGCTAGATATGAGATTAAAAAAAAAAACAAATTTTTGCACCTGAGTCTGAGTCACTCTGATGAAACCACACCACCTCATTACAATTCAAGTGTATATAATGCTTTCCAGTATTTCTAATAGACTACTTTTAGAGAGGTTTTAGAAACATGGCAAAACTGAGCAAAAGTTGGAGGTACTATGTATCCCTATACTCCCCACATAAGCATACAAGCAATTACATATTTGAGTTTTAAAGAACAAAAAGCACTTTAAAGCTTTATAGCCAAAACTCTGTGAAGTAAACAACATTATTTTAACTCCCATTTGTAAGTGGGGAACGTAAATCACAGGCTACTGATCCGCACTCCCAACCTCCGTTTCCAGATGAAGATCATAGAAACTAACAGTAAATCTGCACAATGTTCTTTAGTTCACATAAACCCCAGGAAAGGGAGCACTCCCACTACTACTGCAGCTCCTCCAAACCTCTCCTACTATGAAGTAAGTAAAAAAATGCTAATCCTAAACCTATCATAAGAAATTTACAACCCCAATCACATTCAGAGGTTAACCCAACACTTCCTGCCATGTGAGGCTTTACAGTGACATTCTGAATCAATTGTTTCAACACCTGGCTACATTCTCAGTCCTCTGTATTTTTGTCTTTCATCTTACCCCTTAAAATATAATCTTACATTTTTTATTTGAGACAACTTTTTTAGTGTTCTTAGTCAATTCTCACCTTTCTAAACTGTTGAACCTCATTCACTTTAGTATCCACTACAATTTCACAATCATTTTCCTCTAAAAATGGTGACTTTCCAAATTCTAAATTATAGCCTCACATATGGTGGTAACTCCACAACTGTGCAATTCAACTGGCCACAAATGTTGCTTAAATATAAATTTAAATTAACAAAAATCAATTAAAATTTAAAAATCTAGATCCAAATTCACACTAACCATTTTAAAGGACACAACAGACACACTGCCTGTCAAGTTGAACAGAATAGATTGTGAAACATTCCATAAGGGACATGTCTGCTCCACAGTATAAATATTTGCAAATAAAATATGCCTCCATATGCAATGTCTTTTCTGTATGTTCCCATACAAGAACACATGCTTCTTATCCTACTCCTGATTGCTCCTCCCAACTTGTTTTATGTTGCCTTGCTATATAACTTTTCCTCATTTCTCTGCTTGTCTCATTCCAATTTCTCCTAAGATGAAATTTTCTACATCACAATTTATATACTGGTGGCTTCCAAATACCTATCACCAAGACAACTTCTCATCTAAATTCCAGAATACTAATCAATCCATAAATGAATTTTCAATTACTTAAATAAAAGTGTTCAAGTGAAACAAAAATTTAAAACTATAAAACCTTTTCAAAACCAAGCTTAACTTCTCTTTACAAAACTTGATTTTTGAACACAGCTATTCTTTGTAAATTACAATTCAAATATTCCTCCTCTACTCTTAAATTTCTAGTAACTTTATTATAATCATGAAATAAGAATCCCCTGGGATTTGGTCTCTTTTTTTCATAATACAATAAATATCTAACAGCATGCCTAGGACATTTCAAGGGTAAGGTGCTGGTTGCAATTAAGACTGTTAAGCAGAACATGGTCGGTACTTCTATTAAGCAGTCTGGTAGTGAACTAAAAGCTAACACCCCAAGTCCATGAGTAGTACCAGTGATAAAGTCAGAGAAAGACTGAATGCCACTGAATGATTCCTGGAGTAAAAAAAATTATATTATCAGGATTATAGAACTTGAAAAGTTACCTGAGAAGTGCAGCTAGCATTTCAAGCAGAGAAAAAAAGCAATGCACAGAGGAAGTACAAGCAAATTCTTTGTCAGGAGCACAAAAGGAGCTATAAAAACCAGCTGTGGAGATGAATTTGGAGATATACAAAAGGAATAAAAGGTTTTTTTCCACAAGTTTAATTTTTAATATTCTATTTTTAATTTATTTACATTTTTTTTGCAATAAGCCAGATACATTTTAACTTATTATTTATACATGACAGAATGCATTTATACATTTTGAAATATATACAAAAGAAGTACAGTCTTGGGATGGGGATGTAGCTCAGTCGGTAGAGTGCTTGTTTTGCAAGCACAAGGCCTTGGGTTCAATCCCCAGCACCACAAAAAAAAAAAAAAAGTAAAAGTGTAGTCTCTCATTTTTCTTATTATACTAATTTAGGATCACATCATTCATGCAGTTGCACTTGTACATGAGGTAATAATGACTGTTTCACTTTACTATCATTCCTACCTGCATAAAAATCCCCCTATGTTTGCTCCCCTCTACCTAATATTAAGTGATTCTACTATTTTCTATTGTCCCCTCACTTATTGTGAATTAGCATCCACATAACAGAGAAAACATTTGGACTTTGGTTGTTTAGGGTTTGGCTCATTTAACTTAGCATATTTTCTAACTCCATCTATGTACTAACAAATGTCAGAATCTTATTTTTCTTTAAAGCTGAGTAGTATTCCATGGCATACTATCTATATGCCATATTTTCTTTATCCATTAATCTGTTGAAGGACATCTAGATTGTTTCCATATTTTAGCTGTTGTGAATTGAGCTGCTGTAAACATTGGTATGACTGTGGCACTGTAGTATGCTGATTTTAATTCCTTTGGCTATAAACAGAGGAGTGGAATTGGTGGGTCAAATGGCAATTCCATTCCAAGTTTTCTGAGAAATATCCATACTGCTTTCCATAATGGTTGCACCAATTTCCATTCCCACCATCAATGGATGAGTGTGCCTTTTTCCCCACATGCTTGACAACATTTATTGTTGCTTGAATTATTGATAATTGCCATTCTGATTGGAGTAAGAGGAAATCTTAGATTTTATTTGCAGTTCTCTATTTGATAGAGATATTGAACATTTTTTCATATATATGTTGAATGACTGTATATCTTCTTCTGTGAATTGTCTGTTCAGTTTCTTATTCCATTAATTTAATGGATTATTTGTTTTTCTGGTGTTAAGTTTTTGAGTTCTTTATATAGCCTAGAGATTAATGCTTTTTCCAAGGAGCATGTGGTAGATTTTCTCTTAATCTGTAGGCTCTATCTTCACATTATTGATTGTTATTTTTGCTGAAAAGAAGTTATTTAGATTGAGATCATCCCATTTATTGATTCATAATTTACCTTCTTGTGCTTTAGTGATCTTGTTAAGATAATTACATCCTTGATGGACATGGTGAAGATTTGGGCCTACTTTTTTTTTTCTAGTAGTCACAGGGTCTCTGTTCCAGTTCCAAAGTTTTTGATCCACAGTGAGCTGAGTTTCATGCAGGGTGAGAGATAAGGGCTTAATTTTGTATTTTTACATGTGATTTTCCAGTTTTACCAGTACCATTTGTTGAATGAGGTATCTTTTCTCAGTTTATTTTTTGGTGCCTTTACCTAACATGTGATACATGATTTATGTGTGTTTGTCTCCATGTCTTCTATTCTGTACCATTGGTCTATATGTCTGTTGTGGTGACAATATCATGTTTTAATTACTATGGCTCTGTAGTATAGTTTGAGATCTGGTATTGTGCTGCTCCCTGCTCCACTTTTCTTGCTAAGATTTGCTTTGTCTCATCTGAGTATCTTATTTTTCCAAGTGATTTTCATGATTGCTTTTTCTAGTTATATGAAGAACACATTTGGGGTTTTTGTAGAAATTGCATTAAATTTGTATAATGCTTTTTGTAGTATGACTATTTTGACAATATTAATTGTGCCTATCCAGGAACATGGGAGGTCTTTCCATCTTCTAAGTTCTTCAGTTTCTTTCTTTAGTGTTCTATAGTTTTCATTGTAGAGGTCTTTCACCTCTTCTTAGATTGATTTGCAAGTATTTTTTAGGTGATTGGGAATGTGGTAGTGTTTTTATTTCTCTTTCAATGGATTCATTATGGATGTATAAAAATGTGTTTGATTTATGGGCATTGATTTTATATCCTGCTGCTTTTCTGAATTCATTTATTCTAGATGTCCTTAAATGGAAATTTTGATCTTTCAAATGAAGAATTATGTCATTGGCAAATGGTGATAGTTTGTTTTCTTCTTTACCTATTTGTATACCTTTAATTTTATTTCTTCTATTTCTCTTGGCTAGAATTTCAAGGACAATGTTGAGTGAAAGTGGTGAAAGAGGGCAGCCTTGGATTGTTCCAGGTTTTAGAGGGAAAGTTTTCAACTTTTCTCTATTTAGAATTATGTTAGTCTTGGGATTAGCATATAGGGCTTTTATGATGTTAAGGTAGGTTCTTACTATCCCTAGTTTTTCTACTGTTTTGAATATGAAGAGGTGTTGTATTGTCAAATGCTATTTCTACATCTAATGAGATGATTGTATGATTCTTGTTTTTAATTCTATTTATATGATGTATTTTTTTTTTATTTCCATATGTTGAAACAATGCTGCATCCCTCGAATGAACCAAACTTGATTATGGTGCACCATCCTTATGTTTTTGTGTGAGTTGCCAGAATATTATTGAGATTTTTGCATCTATGTTCATCAGGGATATTTTTCTGAAGTTTTGTTTCTTTGATGTGTCTTTGTCTCATTTTGGTATCAGGGTGATATTAGCCTCATAAAATGAACTTGGAAGGGTTCGTCTCTTTCTATATCATGGATTAAATTGAGAAGTATTGGTATTTGAAGATCTTGTAGAACTCAAATGAGAAGATGTCTGGTCTTGGATTTTTCTAAATTGGGAGGCTTTTAGTGGTGATTTTAATTTCATTACTTGATATTTTTCTGTTGAAATCGTGCATGACCTTCTTATTTAGTATAAGTAGGTCATATGTCTCTCTTTCTCTTTGTTAGTGTGGCTAAGGGTTTATCAATTTTGTTTATTTTTTCAAAGAACCAACTATTTATTTTGTTAATTTTTTTGATTGTTTCTTTTGTTTCAATTTTGTTGATTTCAGCTCTCATTTTAGCTATTTCCTGTCTCCTACTACTTTTGGTGTTGGTCTGCTCTTCTTTTTCTAGGGCTTTGAGCTGTAGTGTTAAGTCATTTATTTGTGGATTTCTACTTCTTTTGTTGAATGAGTTCCATGAAATAAATCTTCCTCTAAATACTGCTTTCATAGTGTCCCAGAGATTTTGATATGATGTGTCTTTGTTCTCATTTACTTCTAAGAATTTTTTTAATTTCCCTCCTGATGTCTTCTCTTATCCATTCATCATACAACAGTGTATTATTTAATCTCCAGGTATTGGAGAAGTTTCTGCTTTTTATTTTGTCATTTATTTCTAATTTCAATCCATTATGATCTCATAGAATACAAGGTAGTATCTCTATCTTCTTGTATTTGCTAACAGTAGCTTTGTGGCATAAAATAAGGTCTATTTTAGAAAAGGATCCATGTGCTACTGAGAAGAAAGTGTATTTGTTCTTTGTTGGATAGCATATTCTATATATGTCAATTAAGTCTAAATTGTTGATAGTGTTATTGAGATCTATGGTTTCTTTATTCAATTATTGTTTGTAAGATCTATCCAGTGGTGAGAGAGGTGTGTTAAAATCGACTAGTATTATTGTGTTGTGGTCTATTTGATTTCTGGAATTGAGAAGGATTTATTTGATGTACATGGATGAGCCAATATTCAGGACATAGATATTTATGATTGTTATGTCTTGCTGATTTATGCTTCCCTTAAGCAGCATGTAATGTCCTTCTTTATCCCTTCTGACTAGTTTTGGCTTGAAGTCCACATTATCTGAAATGAGGATGGATTCTCCAGCTTTTTTGCTGTGTCCCTGCGCATGGTATGTTTTTTCCCATCCTTTCACCTTTAGTCTGTGGGTATCACTTTCTATGAGATGAGTCTCTTGCAGGCAGCATAATTTTGGATTTTTCTTTTTAATCCAGTCTGCCAGTCTATGTCTTTTGATTGATGAGTTCAGGCCATTAACATTCAGGGTTATTATTGTGATATGATTTGTATTCCCAGTCATTTGACTCATTTTTGTTTTTTGACATGATTTTGTTTCTCCTTTATTTGGCTATTTCTTTAGGTTAGTTCCTCCTGTTGCTGATTTTCATCATTGTTTTCATCTCTTCCTCATGGAATATTTTGCTGAGAATGTTCTGTAATGCCGGCTTTCTTTTTGTAAATTCTTTTAGCTTTTATTTATCATGGAAGGATTTTATTTTGTTGTCAAATCTGAAAGTACATTTTGCTGGGTATAAGATTCTTGGTTGGCATCCATTTACTTTCACAGCTTGGTAAATGTTGTCCCAGGCCCTTCTAGCTTTTAGGGTCTGGATTGAAAAATCTGCTGATATTCTTAATGGCTTCCCTCTGAATGTAATTTGATTCTTTTCTCTCACAGCCTTTAAAATTTTGTCTTTATTTTGTATGTTAGGTATTTTCATAATAATGTGCCTTGGTGTGGATGTGTTGTAATTTTGTATATTTGGAGTTCTATAAGCCTCTTGTACTTGCTTTTCCATTTCATTCTTCAGATTTTGGAAATTTTCTGATATTATTTCATTGAATCGATTGTTCATTCCTTTGGTTTGTTTCTCTAAGCCTTCCTCAATCCCAATAATTCTTAAATTTGGCCTTTTCATGATATCTCATAATTCTTTTAGGTTCTGTTCATGATTTCTTACTATCTTCTCTGTTTGGTCAATTTTGTTTTCAAGATTAAATATTTTGTCTTCAATGTCTGAGGTTCTGTCTTCCAGGTGTTCTACCCTATTGATTATGCTTTCTATGGAGTTTTTAACTTGGTTTATTGTTTCCTTTATTTCAAGGATTTCTGTTTGTTTCTTTTTTTCAGTATCTCTCTTTATTGAAATGATCTTTTGCTTCCCGTATTTGCTCTTTTATCTGTTGTTTGGTGCGATCATTTAATGCCTGCATTTGCTCTTTTATCTCTTCCTTCAATGCCTGCATTTGCTCTTTCATCTCCTCATTTGCTTCTCTGATTATTTTAATTATGTACATTCTGAACTCCCTTTTTGACATTTCTTCCACTCTGCTGTCATTGGGTTTCATTGATATAGTATCTAGGTTTGTTTGGGACATTTTTTCCCCTTGTTTCCTCATATTGGTCAGATATCAGTAGGACTCTGAGATATTGCAGATTTCCTCTATTGACTTATAGTGTCCCTTTAGGTTTCCAGTATATCACCTCCCAGCCTTCAGTAGCCTGTAGTCTTGGAGGAACTTGATAATGCAGTGCTTTGAAGAAAGCTGCCCCTAGCTCGCTACTGGGTCCAGGGCTGGGGGCTGGTTCTGTGTGGAAATCCTCTCACTGGGTGGACCTGCTCCTAGAAGCTGGCTATAGACAGGGTCTGCACCCACCTGAGGGAGACAGGCTGCTGGGGGAAAGCCTGTCCCTGTCCTGCCTTGGTCCCAGAATTCGCCTGTGGGGCCCACTGCTGGGTCCGCTATGTCTGGGTCTTGGGGTTGGCTCTGTGCGGAAAGGCTCACACTGGGCGGGCCTGCTCTGAGGAGCTGGCTGTGGATCCCTGCTTGCTTCTAGAGGGAGCAGGGATACTTGGGGAAAACTCTTACTGCCCTGCCCTGCTCTGAGAAGTTGCCCCTGTCTGGGCCTGCCACTAGGACTGAGCTTAACCCGGTGGGAGAGACTCACCCCGTGGCTCTATGTTGGTCCAAGTCTCTCAATACCTCCCCTTCTTGACCCTTCTTGAATCCTGAGTATGGAGCAATGGGAGATGCAGTAACTTCATAGTCCACCATCTTGGATCTCTCTTAAAATTAGGATCTTAAAGAGAAATAGAAAGTCCATGTTCAGGGCTAGGGAGATGGCTCAATTGGTAGAGTGCTTGCCTTGCAAACACAAGGCCCTGGGTTTGATCCCCAGCACCGCAAAAAAAAAAAAAAAAAAAAAAAAAAGCCCATGTTCATTCTTTTATTCTCTGTAGCCAAAATGTAGAAATAACCTAAATATCCACTGATGGATGAATATAATATGAGGACCATGTGGCTGTACCTATATTATTAGGCCTTAAAAAAGAAGGGAATCCTGTTATACACAACAGCATAAATCAACTTGAAGACATTATTCTAAGTGAAATAAGCCAGTCACAGAAGGAGAGTTATGGCATGATTCCCTTTGTATGAATTATCTGAAACAGACCCCTAGAATCAAGAGGAATGGTGGTTACTAGGCACTGGGGGTGGAAGAGGGAAAATGGGAAATTGCTGACCAATGGCATAAATTTTCATTTATACAAGATAAATGCTACACATCCGCTTTACAACCTTGTACTTATATTAATAATACTATATTGCACATTTAAAATTTTAGGGTTGGGGTGTACCTCAGTTGTAGATCACTTACATACTTGGTGCTGGGTCTGATCCCCAGCCCCAATAAATAAATAAATAAATAAATAATAAATAAATAGATAAATAAGATAAAAATTATTTGATTTGGTAGGTTTCACATTGACTTCTAAAAAATAAAAAGGCAGGTCTCTACACTTATGTGGTTTAAAGTTTGTTGAGGAATAAAGTGGGTAAGTGTATAGTATGATAAACTTGACATACACACAAACTAAATATTACAAATACATACATATACACCTGTAAACATCACCACACTCAAGAAAAATGAACATATCCAGAAGTTTCCTTGTGCACCTCTTTAATTCTTCCAACAGCTTTCTGAACCTCAATCTCCCAGGAAACCACTGATCTGCTTTGTTACTCAGCAATGCAGTTTGTAACATTTTATGTAAATGGAACTCATATAATAATGTTTAAAAATTTTTTTTCAGTTGTTAATGGATTTTTTTAAAAAATATATGTGTGCTGAGGATGGAACTCAGGGACTCGCACATGCCAGGCAAGTGCTCTACCACTGAGCCACAACTGCAGCCCCTAATGCTGTTTTTTTTTTTGTGTGTGTGTCTAACTTCTTTCATTCAGCACAAATAATTTGAAATTTATCCATGTTGTAAGTATCAATAGAGTATCTCTCTTTATTTCTGAGTAATATCCATGATATGGATTCAATACAATGGATATTTGGCTTATCTTTGGTTTTTGGTTATTACAAATAAAGCTACAAACACACAAGTAGGTCTTTATGTTGGTGTATTTTCATTTCTAGGTCATATGGTGCACGTTTAACTCAAAATTGGTAAACTTATTGCCAAAGTGATTAACTACTGGTAGCTACATTTTACATTCTTGCTAGCAGTATGTGACTTGCCCTGGCTACACACTTGCCAACAATTGTTAAGGTCAATTACCAAGGTCGACAATTGGTCATTTTAACCATTTCATTATGTGTGTAGTGGTATAGTCACAGTGCTGTTAATGTGCATTTTTCTAGTGAACAGTGATGCTGAACATCTTTAAATGAGCTTGCCATTCTCAAATCATTTTTCTGTGTATATAAAATGTTAAAATCATTGGCTCTTTTTGTCATAGGATTCTTTACACATCCCAAATAAGTTCCTTGTATATGTTTTCCAATATTTTCTCCCAGTCTGTGAATGCAGTTTCATTTAATTAACAGTGGTCATTCATTCATTCATTCTTTCAGGTACACAAATGGTTGTTGACAAGGAGGTGCAAAAAACACAAGGGTCCATTATTTAGTGAATGAATAAACACAATGTGGCCCATTCATACAAGGAATATTTGGCCATAAAAAAAGGAATGAAGCACTGACACACGTTACCTGGATGAACCCTGAAACATGTTAGTAGGGTGTGGTGGCACACACCTGTATCCCAGCAACTCCAGAGGCTGAGGTTGGAGGATGGCAGGTTTGAGTCCAGTCTGGGTAACTCAGTGAGACCCTGTCTCAAAACAAAACACAGGAACAGTCAGAGATGTCACTCAGTAGTAGAGGGGCCCTGGGTTCAATCCCTAGTGCAAAAAATAAAGAAATTAAAAAAATTGAAAAGGAGCAAGCATGCTCAATGATGCAACACAAAAGGGCACATACTGATTCATGTATGTGAAATAACCAGAATAGGATTTACCTCTGAGCTGTATCTCTAGCCCTAACAGTATTGTTGAGGAGCTAAATTTTCTTAAAAGTAGTTTGGTGATTTAGAAAATAGTTCATGCTCTGTATATTAAGAACTGTTAAACCCAAGGTCACTAAAATTTTTATCTGTGATTTTTGTCAAATAAAATCCTACCATCACCTTTTTAAATTTCCTTTGAAGCACATTTTATTAGTCTACATTGCATTACTGTAACAAAATACCTGAGTTTGTGCAACTTTATAAAGAGAGAATCTATTTTGTCTCCAGGGGGTCTGGTGATAGATTTCTTGATGTCAGTGCTGAGGTGGGCCAGGGAAGCACATGGGGGGAGTTAGGGAGCAGGCTATCTGTGTGCAGTTGCTGGGCTGTCTCCTCCTTCTTACAGTCAAAAGCAATTCCATCATGCGCTCCACTGAGGACACTAACCCTAACCATCTCCAAAGACCCCACCTCTGTACACTACAGGCAGATTATTTCCACATCTTAAAATTTCACAATGGGAATAAAATTTTAACATATGAATTCTTGGGGGACACTCTGAAATATATCAAAACATAGCAAACAAGGTTTGAAAAAGTTTTCTAAAAAATATTTGAGGGAAAAAATGGGGTATTTAATGATATTATGGTCCAAAGTAAGAAACTGAAAATGAAATGCTAATTACAAATATAATTCCTACCTATGTAACATGTACTCAATAATTATTTTTTAAGCTGAGTAAGCAGGACACTTGAAAATTACCTTAATAAAAAATATAAAAAGTATATAAAAGATCCCCTCAATAATACTAAGTATAAAAAGAAGAAGTTGGGTGTGGTTATGTACACCTGTAATGTCAGTGGTTTGGGAGGCTGAGGCAGGAGGATCCCAAGTTCAAAGTCAACCTCTGCAACTTATCAAGGCCCTGAGTAACTTATGAGAACTTGTCTCAAAAAATAAAAAGGGCTGGGGATGTGTCTTAGTGGTAAAGCGCCCCTGGGTTCAATTCCTGGTACCTCCCCAACCCCCCAAAATTGTATAAAAAGAATTATACTTTAAATTATTTTAATTAAATAATAACATGGTTTTATTTCTCTCATAACTTTTAAAATGTGAATATTCTGTGATTCAACCAGTCTTTACTTCCAGGTAACTTCTTCATTGGGCCTCAATTCCCTGTGTGCAAAGAAATAAGGAAGGAAAGGAAATATTGTAAATTAAACTTTCATGAGCAGGTCAGAATATTTTACATTTTATTAAACTGATAAACTTGTGCCAAATCTTCATTTTTCATTATAATTTCTTAGTTTGTATCATAGCTGTCATCTTCAGCAAGCAGTTCATTTAATGTTTTTTGACGCTTTCCACCTTATTTTATTTTTATAAAAATCCTTGACCTGTGACCCACCTCCACACAGTGACTGTGGATGCTACTCAGTCCTCTTCCCCCTTGAGCTTCTTCTAATTTAGACAGTACACTCACTGGCAGAGAGTCTTTCCTGCTGACCATAAACGTCCACTGCCAGAGGAGCCATCTCTAAAGACACAATGGGACCAGGCAGCTGCCAACTGCAATCATTCAACCACCATGTCCAAAGCCCTCAGGTAGTGTTGCTGACAACAGCACCAACCACTCTTACTATATTTATTTCAGCTATAGAATATCTTTTTTTAAAAATTGTAAACAAATGGAATACATGTGGTTTCTCTATACATGGAGTAAGGCATACCATTTGTGTAATCATAATTTTACATAGGGTAATGTAGTTTGATTCATTCTGTTATTATTTCCCTACCCCCACCACTCCCACCCCTCTTATCCCTCTATACAGTCCTTCCTTCCACCATTCTTGCCACCCTCCTTAACCCTAACCCTAAACCTAACCCTACCCCTAATACTAACCCCTCCCACCCCCCATAATATGTCATCATCTGCTTCTCAGTGAGATCATTCCTCCTTAAGTTTTTTGAGATTGGCTTATCTCACTTAGCATGATATTCTCCAATTTCATCCATTTGCCTGCAAATGCCATAATTTTATCATTCTTTATGGCTGAGTAATATTCCATTGTATATATATATGCCACAGTTTCTTTATCCATTCATCAATTGAAGGACTTCAAGGTTGGTTCCACAATCTGGCTATGGTGAATTGAGCAGCAATGAACATTGCTGTGGCTGTGTCTCTGTAGTATGCTGATATTAACTCCTTTGGGTATAGGCCAAGGAGTGGGATAGCTGGGTCAAATGGTGGTTCCATTCCAAGGTTTCTGAGGAATCTCCATACTGCTTTGCAGAGTGGCTGCACTAATTTGCAACTCCACCAATAATGTATGAGTGTACCTTTCTCCCCACATCATCACCAACACCTATTGTTGCTTGTGTTCTTGATAATCACCATTCTAATTGGGGTGAGATGGAATCTTAGGGTAGTTTTGATTTGCATTTCTCTTATTACTAAAGATGTTGAACATTTTTTCATGTATCTGATGATTGCTTGTACATCTTCTTCTGTGAAGTGTCTGTTCATTTCCTTAGCCCCTTTGTTTATTGGATTATTTGTATTCTTGGTGTAGAGTTTTTTGAGTTTGTATATTCTGGAAATTAGCGCTCTATCTGAAGTATGAGTAGCAAAGATCGTCCCTCATTCTGTAGGCTCTCTATTCACATTACTGATAGTTTCCTTTACTGAGAGAAAGCTTTTTAGTTTAAGTCTATCTCAGTTGTTGATTCTTGCTTTTTTTTTCTTTTGCTATGGGAGTCCTGTTAAGGAAGTCTGATCCTAAGCCAACAAGTTGAAGATTTAGACCTAATTTTTTTCTATAAGATGCAGGGTCTCTGGTCTGATTCCGAGGTCCTTGACTCATTTTGAGTTGAATTTTGTGCAGGGTGAGATATAGGGATTTAATTTCATTCTGTTGCATATGGTTTTCCTGTTTTCCCAGCACCATTTCTTGAAGAGGCTATCTTTTCTCCATTGCATATTTTTGGGCCCTTGGTCTAGTATGAGAAAATTGTATTTATTTGGGCTTGTGTCCATGTCTTCTATTGTGTACCACTGATCTATCTGTGTATTTTGGTACCAATACCATGCCATTTTTGTTACTATTGCTTTGTAGTAGAGCTGAAGATCTGGTATTGCGATATCCCGTGCTTTGCTCTTTCTACTGAGGATTGCTTTATCTATTCTGGATCTCTTATTCTTCAGATGAATTTTACAATTGTTTGTTCTATATCTGTAAGGTACATCATTGGGATTTTAATTGTAATTGCATTGAATTGGTAGTATGACATTTTGAAAATATTAATTTTGCCTATCCAAGAACATGGGAGATCTTTCCATCTTCTAGGGTTTTCTTTAATTTCTTTCTTTAGTGTTCTGTAGTTCTCATTGTAGAGGTCTTTAACCTCTTTTGTGAGATTGATTCCCAAGTATTTTATTTTTTTTTTGATGCTATTGTGAATGGGGTAGTTTTCCTAACTTCTCTTTCTGAAGATTCATCACTTATGTATAAAAATGCATTGTATTTATGAGCATTGATCTTGTAACCTGCTACATTACTGAATTCACTTATGAGTTCTAAAAGTTTTCTGGTGGAATTTCCAGGTTCCTCTAAATATATAATCATATCATCAGCAAACAGGGATAGTTTGAGTTCTTCTTTTCCAACTTGTATCCCTTTAATTTCTTTGGTTTGTCTAATTGCTCTGGCTAGAGTTTCAAGGATGATGTTGAATAGAAGTGGTGAAAGGGCATCCCTGCCTTGTTCCAGTTTTTAGGGGTAATGCTTTCAGTTTTTCACCATTTGGAATCATATTGGCCATGGGCTTAGCATCGATGGCCTTTACAATGTTAAGGATTGTTCCCACTATCCCAATTTTTTCTAGTGTTTTGAGTATGAAGGGATGCTGTATTTTATCAAATGCTTTTTCTGCATCTATTGAAATAATCATGTGATTCTTAACTTTAAGTCTGTTGATAAGGTGAATGACATTTATTGATTTCTGGATGTTGAATCAAC
Source organism: Sciurus carolinensis (assembly GCF_902686445.1). Taxonomy (NCBI): domain Eukaryota; kingdom Metazoa; phylum Chordata; class Mammalia; order Rodentia; family Sciuridae; genus Sciurus; species Sciurus carolinensis. The sequence goes on along the minus strand of NW_025920110.1, from coordinate 668,997 downwards.
CTTGCATCCCTGGGATAAAACCCACTTGATCATAGTGCACTCTCTTTTTAATGTATTTTTATTTTCAATTTACTAAGATTTTGTTGAGAATTTTGTGTCGATGTTCATTAAGGATATTGGTCTGAAATTTTCTTTCCTCGATGTGTCTCTGTCTAGTTTAGGGTGATATTGACTTCATAGAATGAGTTTGGGAAGTTACCTCCTCTTATATTTCATGGAATACTTTGAGGAGTATTGCAATGAGCTCTTCTATAAAGGTTTTATAGAACTCAGCTGAGAACACATTAGGTCCCATACTTTTCTTTGTTGGTAGGCTTTTGATGACCTCTTCTATTTCATTGCTTGAGATTGATTTATTTAAGTTGTGTAGCTCCTCCTCATTTAATTTAGGTAATTCATATGTCTCTAGAAACTTGTTGATGTCTTCAAGGTTTTCTGTTTTGTTGGAGTATAGATTTTCAAAATAGCTTCTAATTATGTTTTGTATTTCACTCATGTCTGCTGTGATATTTTCTTGTTCATTCTGAATTTTAGTAATTTGAGTTTTCTCCCTCTTTCTCTCTGTTACTGTGGCTAAGGGTTTATCAATTTTGTTTATTTTTTTAAAGAACCAACTATTTATTTTGCTAATTTTTCCAATTGTTTCTTTTGTTTCAATTTCATTGATTTCAGCTCTCATTTTAACTATTTCCTGTCTTCTACTACTTTTGGTGTTGGTCTGCCCTTTTTCTTGGGCTTTGAGCTGTAGTGTTAAGTCATTTATTTGTAGATTTCTATTTCTTTTATTGAATGCACCCCATGAAATAAATCTTCCTCTAAGTACTGCTTTCATAGTGTCCCAGAGATTTTGATATGTCTGAGGTTCTGTCTTCCAGGTGTTCTATCCTATTGGTTATGTGTTCTATGGAGTTTTTAACTTGGTTTATTGTTTCCTTCATTTCAAGGATTTCTTTTTTTTTTTTCCAGTATCTGTAACTCTTTATTGCAATGATCTCTTGCTTCCCATATTTGCTCTTTTAATGTTGATTGGTGCAGTCATTTAATGCCTGCATTTCCTCTTTCATCTGCTCCTTCAATGCCTGCATTTGCTCTTTCTTCTCCTCGTTTGCTTCCCTGATTGTTTTAATTATGTACATTCTGAACTCCCTTTTTGACATTTCTTCTGCTGTTCTGTCATTGGGTTTTATTGATATAGTATCTAGGTTTGTTTGGAACATTTTCTTCCCTTGATTTCTCATATTGTTCTGATATCAGTGGGACTCTGAGATATTGCAGATTTCTTCTATTGGCTTATAGTGTCCCTGTAGATTTCCAGTATATCACCTCCCAGCCTTCAGTTGCCTGAAGTTTTGGAGGAACTTGATAATGCAGCGTTTCCAAAGAAAACTGCCCCTAGCCTGCTACTGGTTCCTGGAATTGTAGCTGGCTCTGTGTGGAAAGGCTCTCACTGGGCTGTCTGCTCCGAGAAGCTGGCCGTGGAAGGAGCCTGCCACCGGAGGGCGCAGGGCTGCTTGGAGAAGTCTCTGGCAGCCCTGCCCTGGTTTCAGAGGCTGACTGTGTGCCAGAGCCCACTGCTGGCTCCAGGACTCAGAGCTGGCTCTGTGCAGAAAGGCTCCCACTTGGCGTCATCTCCACAAATTTGGCCACGGAATGAGCCCACCACCAGTGGTAGCAGGGCTGCCTGGGGAAGACTCTAGTTCAGGCCGAGCTTCACCTAGGGGGAGACTCACCCCGTGGTTCTATGTTAGTCCATGTCTTTCAATGCCTCCCCTTCTTGAATCCTGGGTTCTGGAGCAGCAGGAGATGCAGTCATCCTCTAGTCCGCCATCTTTGCTCCCTCTTTTTGGTATTGATTTGTTCTTCTTTTCCTAGAGCTTTCAGGTGTAATGTTGTTATTTATTTGTTGACTTTTTATTCATTAATAAATAACTCAATGCAATAAGTTTTCCTCTTAGTACTGTACTCATAGAGTACCAGAAATTCTGCTATGTTGTATTGGTGTTCTCATTTACTTTATATATTTCATCCTTGGTTTCTTCTACTATCCATTCATCATTCACTTGTGTATTATTTAGTTTTCATGTGTTACAAATGATTTTATTTTTTATTTTATGATTTATTTCTTATTTCAGACCATTATAATCTGATAGAATGCAGGTTATTATCTTCATTTTTTGAATTTATTAAGAGTTGCTCTGTGGCATAAAATATGGTCTGCCTTAGAAATGGATCAATGTGTTGCTGAGAAAAAAGGTGTATTCACTCATTGATGAATGTAATATTATAATAACTGTTAAATCTAAAATATTGAGTGTGTTATTTAGTTCTGTAATTTCTTAATTTAGTTATTGTTTAGAAGATCTTTCAAGTATTGAAAGAGGTGTGTTAAAGTTATTCAGTATTATTGTACTGTGGTTTACTTGATTCTTGAAATTGAGAAGGGTTTTTTGTTTGTTGTGTTTTTTGTTGTTGTTCATAGGTGCTTTATTGTTTGCAGAATAAATATTTACAATTGTTATGTCTTGCTGCTGTATAATTCTGTTCAGTAGAATGAAAGATACTTCTTTATCCTTTCTGATTAATATGGGCTTGGAGTCTACATTATCTGATATAAGGATGGAAACCCCTGCTTCTGTATGTGATCCGTATGTGTGATTTTCTTTTTTTTATCCTTTCACCTTCAGTCTGTGGACGTGTTTGTCTATGAGGTGAGTCTCTTGGAGACAGCATATTGTTGGGTCTTCTTTTTAATCCAATCTGCCTATGTTCTTGATTGATGAGTTTAGGTCATTAATATTCAAGGTTGTTACTGAGATATGACTTTCTTCCAAGTCATTTAGGTTTAATTGTGGCTTTTAATTTGATTTAGTTTTTCTTTTGACTATTCACTTAGTGTAGTTCCACTCTTTGCTGTTTTTCACTTTTATTTTTTACTTCATCCTCATGGACTATTTTTTTACAAAGTCCTGTAGTTCAGGTATTCTAATTGTGATTTTTAAAATTTCTGTTTATCTTGGAAGATTTTTATTTCAACTTCAAATCTAAAAGCTAATTTTGCTGGTATGAAATTCTTGGCATCAATTTTCTTTCAGAGCTTGAAATGTGTTGTTCTATGACCTCCTAGCTTTTAGTGTCTGGATTTAGAAATCAGTTGAGATCTGAATTGGTTTTCCCTTATACATAACTTGCTTTATTTCTCTCACAGCCTTTAAGATCTTATCCTTATTCTGTATTTTTGTAATTTTCACTATAATGTGTCTTGGTATGGATCTTTGTAGTTTTGTACATTTGGGGTCCTGTAAGCCTCCTATATTTGATTTTCCATTTCATTTTTTAGGTTTGGAAAATTTTCTGATATTATGTCATTGGAAAGATTATGCATTCCTTTTTGCTTATATCTCTGCTCCTTCTTCTACCAGAAAACTCTTAAATTTGTTCTTCTCAAGTTATCCCATAGTTCCTAGAAGATCTGTTCATGAATTCTTACTATCACTGCATGGTCAACATTATTTTTAATATTAAATAGTTTGTCTTCATTGTCTGAGGTTCTGTCTTCCAAATTGTCTAGTTTGTTGGTGGAAGCTTTCAATTGAGTTTATTATTTGATTTATTGATTCCTTCATTTTGAGGATTTAACTTGTTTTTTTCACAATCTCTAATTCTTTACTGAAGTGATATTTCACTTCCTGCATTTTCTCTCTGATTTCACTCTTTATACAATCCTTTATTTCACAGATCCAGATTAACCATGTACTTTCTAATCTTATTCTTGGACATTTCTTCTAATGTGTTGTCAGTGGCTTCTCTAATTGGGGCATCTTGGTTTGTTTGTGCCTTTTTGTTCCCTTGTTTCTTCATGTTGTTTTTTCCCATCTATTTGTAGGGATCTGAGACAATACAGATTCTACCCTATAAGCCTATATTATAAATAAAGATTTCCATTAGTCCATCTTTAAGAGGGAGACCAATATCAACAACACCCAGTGCAAACAATATAAAGCCTCAAATCTAATATCTCCCTCTAAGGTTTTCACTGGCCTCTTACTATAAACAGCAATTATGAGTTAATCACTGTCCACAATAAAATCAGAAAATTTTTATACAGATTTACAATCTCAAATAGTGGACCAAGACAGAACAGAAACAGTGCAGGACATGGTGTTCATGAGGGAGAAAAAACAAACAAAATTCCACAAAGCTTGGGAGAGAAACCAACAGAGATTGACTGTTATGTGGAGAAATGTTAGAAAGGGAATCTAGGAAGACAGACTAGCAAGAGGAAGTATACATACTGAGAGAAGAAAAAAATTAAAAATATAAGAGTACACAAAATATATAGTAGAACTGCAAAACACCTTGTGTATATTATTGTCTTCAACAAACAGATGCATAAAAAACACCCTGCCCCAAATATGATATATATAGAGAGAGATCAGAGAAGAAAAAATAAGAGATAAATCTTAGTGGAAAATTGAACAACTGTCTCTTCCAGCATCCAAAAGTCTCTCAGCCCTGTCTCTGACTTCACACAAGACAAACCCTGGAAGACCTAGTCACTATTCTCATCACTGTATGCCTCAGATGCCCTGGGTTTTGCCACATTACAATCCCAGGATCACAATGCCACTGGAATTTGGAGGGAGACAACAAGGGATGAGCAACCCTTAGATGCTGTAACTAGGTGGGAGCAACCCACACTCCCAGGAAAAAGACCCCACTTGCTTCCGATCCCATAGGCACCCTGACACTGAAACTCCAGGTCCTGGCTGGTGTCCCAAGACAGGTGCAGCTGTGCCCTAAAATGGCAGTGGAACCAAACCCACTGCCACCCCAAACTAACCCCAGGCTCTGGCAGGCATCTTAAAATGAATGTGACCACATGGAACCAAACATGGATTCTCCCTGTCAGTGGACCTCCCTGGCAGTGTTGGAAGTGGTAGTAGCATGAGTCAAGGGTAGCAGGCACGGGGTCAGCAAAAGCTGCAGTCATTGCTGTTGTTGGCAGCAGGTGGGGGGACTCTTGCAGAAGTGGCAGCTGTGGCTCTGGCTGAAAGTGCAGCAGCACCCGAGAGGAAAACTCTAGGTAGCCTTCTGGGAGAAACAAGAGCTTTGGTGTCAGCAGCAGCAGCAGCAGTGTAGTTGGCAGTCGAGTGTTGAAGGCACCATTGAGGGCAGCATAACTCCAGGCAACACTGACTGCAATGGCATTAAGAGCAGCAACAGGACCTGGACAAAGACCTCTGGGCACCTGAAGCAGGAGAATCAGGTTTAGCTGTGGCACAGGTGCCTGCAGCAGTGGTGCCCAGGGAAAAGACCTCCAGGCATCTGTGGCAGCTGCATCCCACTCCTCAGAGAGGACCTGCAAACAGCAACAGTGGCATCCATGGTCATTGCATAACAGGAAGCCCCAGTACCTGATGAAATTTTGGCTGGTTTTAGAGTCAATAAAGTTTGGAATAATGTCTTCAACTTTAGTTCTTCTTGTTCTCCCATGCTTCTGGAAGACTCAGTCTTTGCAACAGTCAGACTCACTTTTTGCTGTGTTTAAGCCAGAACAATCACATCATTTGTAAATAATTTTAATATAATAATAGGTATAGTTACTGAGTGTACACCATAATGCTATGAAGTACTAAGTGCTTATTGGGCTATATAAAATTCCTACAAATCCTGCATAAAGAAGAGGAAAATCCAAGCTAGATGAGATCAAATACTTGCTGTATGTCATAGAGCTAGTAAGGGATAACATGTAGGTAGAAATTGAGGACTGTTTTACATCTTTGCATGTCTCCATAAGTACTGAGCTTTCCTGTCTTCCAAGGACTTCTTCATAAAGATCCCTCCTCAATACTGTTACTTTGTGAATAAAAATTCATAGGAATAGTTCAGAGAGCACCAGAAGCATGTATAAGTACAGTGCAGATAGAACCAAAGACAGAAAAGGCCACAGTTATGCTGTTATCTATTTTACAGAAATCCACTCCTAGCTTCCAGGTGATGATGGTGGCCCTAGCTTCATTTTCGAGGGCCATGAATCACTTATGGGTTTTCTTGTGTCATCTCAGGGCATGAGGGTTGCTTTTTTATGCACTCAAGTTCTATCAATTTGTCCTCTGCCTCAGACAGCCCTGGGTTCAAATGCAGCAGCCCTGATGTAGAGGAGGTGGGTGTAACTATGAAAGTGGTCCTCTTCACTTTTTGAATATAGATCTGAGGCTTATTTTTAAAAGTGGTATGTTTTCCTTTTCCTCTTCTCCACCTACCCCTTCCTAACCTGGGGGTGGGGAAGATTACATTGAGTTATCTGTGCTCCACAGGAAGGTGATATCTGCCAGAAGATCTGGAAAATGAATATCTTCCAAATTAACAAGTCAATGTTAACATGCCATCAGGGTACCCTGGAACTCGCTGTCAGAGTACACCTGGAATGAAGCCTTTGAAGAGTTTCTTTAAAATACTCTTGTTCCTCCTGATGGGGAGAATCACAGCCTTTGTGACAGAAGTCCCCTGTTTTTCTCCTTTGCTAGCAAAGACATTTTTTTTTCCTTTTTCCCAAATCATTTTCTTGTTATTTAATTGTCATTGGGGACAAGGACAGAGCATGTGGTTACAACTTTGTTCCCCTACCTGGGGACCCAAGAGCAGTTCCCAACCCTGGATTTCTTGGCTAGACCTGGCACTGCAAGCAACTGCACTTCCATGCTGAATGAAGATGTTTGGCAAACTTTTTGAGAGTTGACTACTGGAAAATTAGTAGATGGGAAAGTGTGTCTTCGGTTGAACCAGAGGAGTTATTTCTGTAAGTAAAGGTAGTGACTGAGGGATTCCCAGCAGCTTCTGAAGACCGCTTTGCTTCAGGAAACTCCAATCTTCCTTTCCTGCATTTTAAGGATTGCTCCATCTTGGTCTACTTTGAGAAAAAGGAAACTGAATGATGTAGCAATGTCTGGACAACATGGCCATTGGGTAAGCTCCCTTGTTACATAATGGGGGTGGTGGGGTGGGGGGTGAGAGAAGAATGGAGGAACTTTATATTACATAGAGGGAAATGAGAGGGAGGGGGTATAAAAATGGTGGAATGAGACAGACATCATTACCCTATGTACATGTATGATAACACAAATGGTGTAAATCTACATTGTGCAGAACCATAGGAAACAAATATGTGTCCCATTTGTGTACAATGAATCAAAATGCTGTCTGTGAAAATGAAGTAATAATAATAGAAGAGACACTCATTATCTTGGACAGTTTTTTAAAATTGTACAATGAGTCTGCTTTGCCAGATATCCTACTCTGCCTCTTCTTTCTGTTAAAAAACCTCACACTGATGAATACCAATTTGTGCAAGACTTGAAAGCTATTAAAATGTGATGTCAATTGCTTTTAGAATTTTTCTTTGTAAGATAAACAGATGACTTAAGATCTTGACCAGGCTTTATTTTTATGAATAACCTAAATATACCTGACTAGAAGTATGTATATATCTTAAATTAAATATGTTTGTCTGAGCCTTACTTAAATATTCTATAAAAGTTTAAAAATGAAAATTCATATAGATTTAACCAGTAAGTGCTATCTTTTATACTTTACATCTGGCATAGGGCAACACTACCATTTGGAAAACTTACCTGTATCTGTCTGCTTTGACTAGGTCTAATTTGAAATATTAACACTGTTCCCTTGTTCCCTAAATGTATAAGAGATTTAAGGCTATCATTTATTTTTATTAGTACTGCTAAACTCTGCAAGTCTGTAAATATTTGTGGATTCTGAATTTTACTGTGAAAATTAATCATAGTTAGTGTAAGGACATTTGTTTCATAGTGACACTATTAGTTCTTTGTATATTAAATATACTCCTGTTCTTCTAAGATACAAATTATAAATATAAAGCTTGATAGAGCACTTTACCAAGCTGGTGTTCTCCAAACTAAAGTTGTCTAAAATGGTAATTTTAAATCATATAGAAATAAAAAATTTAAATTGGAAATTTATATCATTTAATAGTGTGTAATTGAACCTGTTATCAATAAGATGTATGTAAAATTTTATGTTGCTTTTTACCCTGGGGCAAAAATTTAAATGTATTTTAAAAAGATAATGAAAGCCTGATTTAATTAAAGGTGGATATTATAAAACATACAAACATTTTGCCACTTTCCAACAAAAAAGGGTCAAAAATCTCTCTTAGCTTTTCCTTGATTCATGTTTCAGATGTAATGTTGTATTTTTATTTGTGAAGAGTCCAACCTAACCTGAAATAAGGCTCTGTCTCCCACCTTACTCCATTTTAGAATGGCTCCCAAATAGGTTAGACTTATGCTCATTTAAAGTTGTGATCAAAAAATTGATTTTTTTGTAAAGATTACTATGGTACCAAAATAAACATGAGATATAACTAAGTAAGGTTTGGGATTATAAAAAAGTTGTGTTTCTTGGACCATAGCTATTGTCAAAACAATGTGTTTTTGCTATTTTTAATTTCATTTTGTATTTTTCTTGTAAACATTAATTGATATGTGTTAGTACTTTACAGAAGTGTAACTTCTAATATAACAACCCAAGATAATTTGAGGTAATGGGAAATAATCTATAGAGGACAGACTGGATGTAATACTTCCATACTAATACTGATCTCAATTAAAGAGAAGGGGTAAATGACTGTAGAATTAGAGATATTGAAGTTATTACCTGTTACTCCCTCCTTAAGACTTGTGAAACTGCCTTGCTGGATGTTTAAAAACAAAAAACTTGAAGACCAAAATCAAGGAAGCAAAAAGATCAAGAAAAAAGCAGCCAATATTTGGCCCTTACCCTCTAATTTTAGTGAGTGTCCAAAGAATGATAGGAGGGACTGCTCTAAGGACTCTGAAATTCTGATGAGTTACCTGATCTGCCAATCAGGAAGATCAAGTGGTCTCTAGAGAAGAGAAAGTCCAGCTCATGGTGCACCTTCTGCAAAGAAGAGGGTCTTTGGAGACAGAAATGTCCCTGATACTTCCAAGAGAAGCCACATTTGGTCATCAAGACACTGACCTGATCCATCCTGGCACATGGCACCACTGGTAGAGGGAAAGTAGTCAGGAGGCTTCACATGCATCCTCAAGTGTGATCTCTGAGGAATCTCAGCTCATTCATAAGAATAGATATGAACAAGGTCAATTTGTCCAACTTGGTCCTAAACAACTGGCAGGAGAGTATAGCCTGAGCAGTCCTACATGGACAACTCAAATGAAAAGCCATGTATTTTTTTTACTATAACTTAAGATGTACACTTGTGAGAGCTGAAAGCTGTAAAGAAAGGATTCTTACTGTAAGAATAAAAAGACAAGAGTTAGACATCAGCAGATTCAGAGAAGTCTTTATTCCTTCACGGACTTGGGCACTGTGGGGGTCCACTTTCTGGATGGGAAAATGGCCATCAGTTACAGATGGGATTTTGGTTTTATAGGTTACAATGATGTAATTGGAAACTGTGTATGTGCAGTTTTACCATCAGGGGATAGTTTTACATGTCAAAATTTTAGTTTAGGAGGGTAGTTATAAAAAGGCCAAAACTCATTGTTGTCTGTGGGGATAATAGTCTGGATCCTGGGCTTTGGAGATAGCTCAGTCGGTAGAGAGCTTGCCTTGCAAACACAAGGCTCTGGGTTCAATCCCCAGCACCACAAAAAAAAAAAAAAAAAAAGAGTCTGGATCCTGAGGAATTAGTACTCAAATCTTGCCCATTGTCATTTTGGACTAATTTGCCATGGGAGAAGGTGAAGATTTAGGACCCAGGATTCCATATGCACCCCTTTCCTCCAGGGTCCATTGTTATTAGAAAACAATGCCCTAGAAGAGGTTTAATGTTTGACCAATTTCCCCTTCCTCCTTCCAAGCCACACAGATCCTCCATTTCCTTGGGGAGCTGTCTGATAGGAATATTATTTTCCATAACCCTTCAATACTTCCCACATGGCCTTGCACAACTCTTTGTAGGAAGATGTAGCCATCTCTGAGAGTCAAATCTGTTTCTATGAGCCTTACCATACCTGATTAACACAAACCCAAAGTACACTTACAGCAATGCCAAACCTACAAAGTTTCTCAGGGTGTGTGTCCAGACCTTTCCTTTCTGTTAGGCCCTCCCATCTTAATGCAGGGAATAGGAAGGGCTGCCAGGGGTAGGAGGATAGGAAGGCAACTGCACCTCAGAAAAGTAAGTGTGCAAACATGGTTCCTATTGCACACATACACTCTTGTCATGGCAGCAAAGTTGGGTCACAGAAGAGCCACAGGAGCAGACAAAAGCCCTCCATCATCAGGAGTGGAGCCTGACTTGAACCCAAGATTCACATGCTAGTTCTCTTCCCACCTCCTCAGTTACCTTTCCAGTGGACACTTTAAAGCATCAAAACACACAGGTCTTTTTGTCTTTAGAAACAAATTAGACTTCCTATGAGAAGAAAATGGCCTGTCACCACTTTATGAGCTCTCCTCCTCCCAATTGGTATTAGGGCATGTGACCAGAGCTCTGCCACCTCTCAGGACTGTGGGAAGATGATCAGCTTACCCTGCACAGGTAGGAAGACTGTAAAATTCTAAAGGACTTTCCTGCCACAGTGTCATGGCCATTGATCCCTCTAGTCAAAGTCACTGGATGCATATCACTTCCTGGACACTTCACTACAATCGACCTCAGCACACTGACACTTCAGGGACTATGATGGGACCCCAACAAGCAGGGAGACACTGCAGAGCACCCCTAGGTATCGGTAAATATGTGCATCCGCACCATCTAGTGGTCATGAGTGGCAATGTCGGGGATCTGTGCACCATGACCCAGGATATTCCATATAAAAAAGACATAGTCCTCCCAAACTAGTCCTCTTAATAGTGGTCACAGAGCAGCGACATGGTTTCCAGAACTTTCTAAACAACTAACTGGTTTTTGCGTCCACCTCCGGAGAAGTGAAAGTCAAACGTTTACAACATTTTGACTATTAGACTTATCTGTGTTGAAGGTCTTAAAGGGAACACTGGAACAATATTCCCCAGACTCCTGAGCACTAAGAAATAATGAGCCTAGCCCCTTGTATTTCAGGGTCTGTTCACCTTGGTTGTAACTGGCTAATACTGGATGCCTGTCTGCCAGGGGTCAGTGAGTGTGGTTATTATAAAAAGTCTTTTTGTAAAGTGGTGAAAAAATCCTGTTCATGGAGGAAAAACCAAAACAAAGCATAGGTATTTAGCCCCAAGTGTGCACCTGGAGGGATCATGAAAATTAGGATACCTGAGCCACCCTGAGTCAGATACTGCAGTTCTGCTGTGTGGCCTGATAATCTGCATTGCTATCAATTTCTCTTGTGAAACAGATGCTGGTTGGGGGCCCACTATTGGGAACACAACCTGAACCCTAGTGTGACTTAGGCTGAACTGATAAAGGACAGGAGCAAATGACCTTTTAATGTTTATCAGGGAAAAGAAATGAGTTGTTAACAGTTAACCTCTGGATAGCATTTACAAGCTCCAGCTCAACTGATAGCTAATACCTCTAGTTTAGAAAGTCACAAGTTCCAACACAAGTAATTACCCCTGGGTTTACCCTTTCCTGCCATTGGAAAAATCTGCATGAAATAAAGGAGGTAGGGGTCTGTCAAAAAGTAAGATATTCCCACACCCAGGAGCACAAGCTCTGGGTTGCAGCTCCTCTCTTGAGGAGTCTACTATCTCTGTTATGTCTTTTAAATAAAATATGTTTTCTATGCATGCCTTGGCTCACTCAGGAGTCAATCTTCAACACCTGGCGACCCGATACTGATTTCCCATATCAATAATGGAAAGACAGATTTGAATGGTGAGAACCCCAGTCTAAATAACAGAATTATTTTATAAAGTGGGCCCACTATGATGACCCCCACATGATTTCTTTTCCAAGAAGCAATTTACCTGCATTCCTGCCTGGCCTACATGGATGGATTATGACACATTGCTCAGATAAATTACCTATATTTTGCAGGAAAAATGCAGGCATGAAATAACATTGATAAGAGAGACTCAAGTTACTCTGAAGAGGAAGACTTTTGTGACCCTTTCCACAGACCAGATCCTGAAACTCGGAATGATAAAGATAATCTATAAGAAATTATGGTTAAGAATCTAATTAGAAACAGCATCTGCCAAGATGACCTAGACTTGTCACTGGCAGTGAGACATGACAGTCTGATGTCATCCAGCTGTCAGTAAAAAGTCAAAAGTGAGTCCTGGGCAGGACTATTTTGAAACTTCCCTGAGATCCTCCAATAAAATTAGAATGAAGAAGAGGAATACTTCTCTCCTCTCTGAGAGAATCCACTCTCTCTTGAGAGTATTCCCTTTCCCTTGTACTATCACTTCAATAAGCTCATGTCTGTTAATTTGAGTGACATGACTGAAATCTTTCTAATTTGATTGGAAGAATCAGGATTTGAAGGTGGGTCTTTGTACTGCATCAGTTTTCCAGAAGTCACCCTCCTGTAAACACTAAATATTTTAAAGATTTCTCAAATCTGCATTGATCTTGCTTCAGCTACACTGTTAAGCTTCCTGGCTTTTCCAGCTCTTCAGGAAAATACAAAGAGAGAAAGCATAAATAGAGTTAAACACCAGGAGTCTTTCTCCTCCACACAGTGGATGCCTCAGTTGAGGTAGTACTTAATATGCATTGTAGATCTATTGAAATATGATTTGCTTGAAAATAGAACAAATAGTTGTTTACAAGCATGCCTACTGAGAAAATGCTACGTATAATTCAGAAAAAATTCAAACTCTTATAGAGACCATTTATTCATTGGACACAATAGGCACAGTGCCTTCATCCCACATAAATGTTTTGCTTTGAAATCTAAAGAAAAATAAATAAATTTAATATGTCTTGGATTATATACATCTTCATACAAGCCACTAGAAAAATGTAAATTTTAACCTTTGCATAGTGAAGCAAATGTGAAAGCAGAAGCAATTCTCTAGGACTCTTGAATGATGTGCTCCAAAATGTGGCCAGAATTAGGTCATTCTCAAGGTTTGTATGGATTTAATTTCTTTAACTACATTTTTATTAGTGTATTATAGTTGTACATAATGCTCAGAATTGTTACATATTTGTACATGCACACAATCAACAATATTATTTAAGCAATATGATTCCCCAGCATTTTCCCCCTTCTTCACCACTTGGTCCCACCCCTTGGTCCCTTTCCTTTACTGATCTCCCTTTGATTTTTAGGAGATTCACCCCCAGCTTTGTTTTTCTTTTTTCCCTCTCTAGATTCCCTAGGGAGACATATAACCCTTAACATTTTCACTTTGACTTATTTCATTTAACATGGTTGTCTCTAGTTCCATGCATTTTTCTGCAAAGACACAGTTTCATTTTCCTTTATGGAAAAATCAATTGTGTATCTCTACCACGTTTTCTTTATCCATTCATCAATTGATGGACATCTAGGCCAGTTCCATAATTTAGCAATTGTGAATTGTGTTTCTATAAATATGGATAAGCAAGTATCCCTGTAGTATGATGACTTTAATTCTTCAAGATAAATACCAAAGAGTGGTATAGCTGGGTCATATGGTCATTTCATGCCTAGTCTTTTGAGGAGCCTCCATACTGATTTCCATAATAGTTATACTAATTTTCAGTCCTATCAATAGTGTAAAAGTGTTCCTTTTTCTCCATATCCTCTCCAGCATCTATTATTTGTGTTCTTGATGAATGCCATTCTGAATTATGTGAGATGAAATATCAGTGTAGTTTTGATTTACATTTTCCTAATTTGTAATGATTTTGAACATATTTCCATATATACTTTTTGCTATTTGTATTTCTTCTTTTGAGAAGTGTCTGTTTAGTTCACTTGCCTATTGATTAATTAGGTATTTCAATGTTTTGGATAGTTAATCTTCTGTTTTTCCCTGTTACCATTCTCTTTTCCCTTTATTACTACAAATGAAAGAGAAATGAGAAAAACAGTAGGTCAGTAAGCACTCTTGTTTTCAAGTAAAAGAAAATCAATTCAAACTAACATAGACAAAGGTGGGGGCAGTGTTTTCTTTTACAAGTGATAAGCCTGGGGGTAGTTCTGATTGCACACACAGTTGGTTTCAGTGATGTCTTCTTTTAAATTTTTTTATTTTTATCTCTTAGTTTCCATCCCATTTTCTGGTCTCCCCTGTAACTACAAGATGGCAGTAAGCTTTTCATGCTCATCTCCTACCAGTCATTTGTGGGTTTCTGAATGAGTCTGTCTGGACTAGTTCAAGCCAAATTGGCAGGCTGTGTTTCCTTGTTCAAGGGGTTCCCATGCTCTGATATCTTACACTTGGTCATCTTCCCATCTCACCAAACATAGGGTGAAATGCAGAGGAAGGATCCCAGGAAAAATCAGGAGTTACTTCTGGAAGAAGAGAAAACAGACACTGGAGACAGATAAAAATACTCTGGGCAGATTCACCTGCTATGACCAGTGTGGCCAAACTTTCAGTTCCAGTGAGAGGCAAAAGAGGATTAGGGAATCAAGATTCACACAGATTTTGAAGATTACACTGGCATAAAGTGGAGCTCTACTCTCTGATGGAGATGTAGATCTAAAGAGTTATACCAGAAATCCTTATTTATATATGTCTCATTATTAGGTTAATGACTATGAAACCATTATTCTCTTTATTCAGGAAAGTCACATAAACTAGGACATCTAAGTAACTTTTCCACAGTTGCAATCCACAGTTGCAAAGTTTAATATGAGGAGCTTTGTGTAGCTCTCAAGAAAGTCCATTTTTTAAAAGTTATTCTAAAGTGGGCAGACACAGGAGAAGTGGAGCTGATGAAATATTGTGGTTGTGTAGCATAAAAATTTCTTCCTCACCAGAAGCTATAAGCCTGAGATCAAGATCAGAGTTGATAGGACTCTTACACAGAGTCTCCTCATGCAGGGCATTGCCACAGCAGCAGTCCATCATCCTGTGCCCTTGTACAGGATCATTATCAGGCACCAGGCATGCCACAACCAGAGGTCATCAGAGACCCCCAAATTCAGTCACTGCTATCCCATTCTCTGCCATAACTTTCCACACTCCTCTCTGATTTGCAGGGGAATAGCTGACTACACCATAGAGCTGGGAAGTCTCTATGTCAGCTCATGGCACTGTCAAAGAACCCAGGTATCAGGACATCCCCACTTCAGAGATGAGGAGATCAGGGCTCAGAAGGTGTTAAACTTCCTTCTTAAGGCCACTGGTCTTGAAAGTAGTAGAACCAGAACATAAAGACAAATCCAGTGTCCAAAGATGTATTTTAAATCATTCTTGGTCTATCAGCTCACTAATACTCTCTCTGATACAAAAAACTATCATAGATCTTAAGAATAAAGAGAGGAATCAGAAAGGATGAAGACTCCCTGATAGCACCTCAGGAAGGTCAATTTGAAGCTGAGTATGAAAGACTTCCTGTCTGCTCACATCTTCTAGTTGTTTCCACACATATTTATTTCCAGATTGCTTTTGTAATTTCTGCACTTGAGTTATTTTTTGTTTACTTATTTTTCTTAAGTTACCTTGCCTGTTATACTTACAAAAATGTATTTAAAACCTCAGTGGTTTATGGCAATTTTCAATAAAAATGAGTATCATTTGCCCCAAATAAAAATTGACTTCAAAATTCCATAGAACCACTAAATTAATTACCAGTCATATGTGCAACATTCAAAATAATTTATCTGAGGCAGGGTCTTCAGACTCAGCTTGGAGAATTGGAGCTGCTTGGTCACACAAAAACACAAATGACCCCTGTGCTCTTCTGCCACATACAGATATCCAGGCTCTCCTTTAATCTCCATTTTACTCTGAGTGCAAGGTGAGAGAAGTCCCAACTTCCCTCAGCCTGGAGGCCAGGAAGATATCCTACCCCAAATATAGTCAAGTTCATACACTTCAAGACCAGGTTCCTGGTTCTGGTCATTGCATCCTTAGTTTCCAACCACATATCCTTTTAGTTGTGATCTAATTCAGGGGTCATGGTTCTTTCCAGTATCTTATTTCCTGACAATTGAGTCATGTCATAATTTCCAATTTAATTATTCTGTGTTTATTGCTTGTTAAGTGCTCTAGGAAGAAGAAACCATCTGTTTTTCAAATATCTGCCAGAGACCAATCTCCATGGAAGAACAGAGGAGCCAGCAAAGGAAAAAAGGGCCTTTGAAAGCATACAGAAAAATGCCCTCAGTGTACAGAGAAGCAAGCCAGCCCTGAAAACTTTTGTCTCCCCATCTTGCACAACCTGCTGGGGCACAGCTATATTGAATCAAAGACCCCTGACTCCTGGCACATGTTTATCATTTATTCAACTGAAAATATTTCCACCACAAATTACATTGGGTTCCTTGCTCCAAGGAAAGATTATTAACCCTTCAATCTAGAATAATCTAGTTAATGTAAAATGACAATGCATTCACAATGATATTCTCTCACCTGGGAGATTTACCACATGAAATGCTAGACTCAAATGATCTATAGAAATAGAAATCACAGGCTTGGGTCACCTAAAATTATCTAAAAAGCCCCACCCCACCCCACCTTTCTCCTGAGGATTCCAAGACTTTTCATTCTGTGAATGGGAAAGGCTTTATGTGACTGCTTAATCCAGATGCGGCACATGGACTAAATTTTATCTTCCTTAGAAAGCACTATAGAATCATTGTGTCTTTCAGGAGTCAGGCAGTTGCCTGTGCCCTTTTCTCTCAGTCAGCCACTCTATTCCCTGTTGTGCAGCCCTATTTTACAACTGAGCTTCAGTCTGGCTACCTCTGGGTACTTTACCAGTGTTGGTGGGGGATAACCAACATGGGAGGCTGCTTCCCACCATCCAAGATTCAGCACAACTGCACCAGGAAGAGAGCTGAGTAGGGGCAAGTGAGACAAACAGTCAAAGAGGTCAAAGCTCTGGGCCATTCAAGGGCCAAGCTTGCGCCAAGGAAACAGGATTTCAAGAAAGACTGGTCTTGTTGGAAAGGGATGGGAGACAACAGAATTCCTTCCCCAACCAAATATTCTCTACATGCTCTGGTTTTACTATATTGGGTAAGATCTTTAAATTTTAAAAATTATTTTCATACTAGCTAAAAACTATAGAAACCTAAATATTCAAGAGGAGCAATATGGCTGAATCAATTGGTACATTGTTCCACAACTCTTATGCAGACTTAAGAATGGTAGTTAAAAATATGGCGGTTTAAGTAACTCAGAAAATACTCAAATGTAAAAAAGTAGAAAATTGCATGAATGATGAGATTACTGCTGTGCCATCTGATGATGAACTGGTTGAGCAAAAGGTTTCAAACATATTCAACTATAGTGCTGCTAGTAAACTTGTGGGGTGGTGTGCAGAAATATAGAGATATGTGACCTGATTAGACTCACTGTCCCCACTTAGAGCCTCAGAGCTGCCTGAGACACCCAACTCTCTCCTGCAAACCCTACATAGCTGCCACTGGGAACTAATGTTAGGAAGTTTATCTAGGTGTGCCTAACCTGTCCTGCCCCATGCAAGGTGCCATGCCAAGAATAATGGCACTGGATACTGCAGAATCCAAGTCATCTTGAGGGTTTTTACCCTAAATATTCAGAATTGAAATGAACATTTCCATGCAGACTGAATTGTCAATGCTGTCTAGACATTGAGCCCTGACCCTGACCTCAGGGATTTTACCATCCAGGGTGAATATTCACAAGTGAGTCTTTTGCTTCTGGCTCATTCTCTAGCATTATAAAGGAATTCAAGGGATGCAGATTATGCCGCCAGCCACTGCTGCAATTATCTGAGTCTTTTTTTCTCTGTTCCTGATGCCTAGACCCCCTCAGCAGGACCCCACAAGCAAGTTCCTTTATCAGCACTGTTGAAGGTTATATGTTGATATGCTGGTTATTAACACTAAGATGAAACTAGAGCCCTAGTCCCCTCACTGTCATTACTTCTTGTTCAGGCTGATACTTGCACTGGAAAGAAAATCCTGGGAGACTGTGGGCCATGTCAGACATGCCTAAGAGTCTGTGCCAGCCTTCAACTCAGCATCTAGCCCAATGTGCCCAGAAGAAATGAATGCAAAATTAAACCTCAATTAGTCAACAGTATACTGACCTCAAGTTGTGACTCCCAGAGAGACATGGCACACCATGGCTGGGAGGACTTTGGGCATATTTATTGCAAGTCAAAGTTTGGATTAGCAAGGGAAATGGTCTTTAGGAAAATGGTCTTAGTTAGGAAAGTGGCCCATTCCTCATATCAAGACCTGAGGACCGGGCCTGGCTCCCATTAGCTTACACTTCATGGAGAAATGTGGGGCTCCTGGTCCCAACATATTGCATTTTCTTGTACCTCTTGGCTGTATTCCCTCTTCTTACCCCTCATCCATTTTTTTCATTATCATGGCAAGACAGCTGTGTACTGGGCATCCATGAAATCCTGGGTATGTGCCTTAAACTTCCTAGTCAATTTTTCAAGATAAACATTTTTTCAATTTCAAAAATGGAGCAATGTGGCCTCTGACAGTCACATAATATCCTGACATGGCCTGGTTAACTCACAAAATGCCCACATTATAATCTCTTACACTCACATAATACCCTCACTGTGGTCTCTTACGCTGATATGCTACATTACACTGACCTCTGACATTTACATAATATCCTTACTTGGACTCTGAAACTCACATAACACCCTCACCTTAGTCTATCACACATATCATTTTCACTGACTTCTGACACTCAACTTATAACCTCACTGGGACCTTTTACTTTCCATATTATGCTCAATGTGACATCTGACACTCACATAATACCCTACTGTGGCTTTTGACATTCACATAATACCCTCACTTGGCCTCTGACTCTCACAAAATATCCTCACTCTTATGTTGAAATTCATAAAATATCATCACTGTGACCCTGACAGTCACATAATATCACTATGGCCCCTGCCATTGACAAATATACTCACTATGGCATCTGATATTCACAAATATACTTACAATGCTCACATGTATTTATATATTTATTCAGATTAGCCCCTGAGATTAAAAATTTCTCCTAACTGTGGCCTCTGGCATTTAAAAAATATCTTCTCATTTACAAAATGTCTTTTACATATTACACTCACTGTCACATGAGTTCCTCACATAATACACTCAGTGTGACATCAAACACTCATATAATACCAAGCTGTGGCCTCTGACACAGAATGTCCTCAATCGGTCCCTGACACTTGCCTAATTCCTTCATTGTTACCACTGACACATTATATCCCTGTTGTGACCACAGACACTCACATAATACCAAAATTGTGGCTTCCTACACACATATTATACTCAGGTCTTTGAATCTTACATAATATCTTAAATGTGGTCTATGACACTGATATAATATCCTCACTTGGCATCTGACATTGACATATCATTCAGAATTTTATACTCACATAATACAATCACTGTGGCCTCTGACTGTCATACAATTTGCTCACTGTTATCTCTGACAGTCACATATTACCATACTGGAACTTCTGATATAAAACCATCAAAGTGACCTGTAAAATACAAAATATCCTAACTTGGCCTCTGACACTGACATAGTATTCTCACTGTGACCTCTAATCCTCACATATTGTACTCTATGACCTCTGACATGTAATTACCTCAGTATGACCACACTCACATAATACCCTTGGTGTGACCACAGGCATCAAATAATACCCTAAGTATAACTATTGTCACTGATAAAATACCCTAATGTGACCTCTGATCCTCAAAAAATGCACTCACTGTGATTTCTCACATTCATGTAATACCCTCAGTGTGACCTCAGACACTAATATAACACCTGCTTGTGCTCTCTGACACATAATACAAAAATGTGGCCTCTGACACTCAGAATATTCTCATTGGGATTTCTGACACTCACCTAATACCTTCTCTGTGCCTATTGTCCATCACATAATACCTTCATTCTGCCCTCTGACAATTGCAAAATATCCTCAATATGGCAGTCTCACAATATTTTCATCAGACTTCTGACATTATATAATTTACTCACTGTGACTCAAACACTTCCATAATACCTTCACATGGCCTCTGGCAATTGCATAATATCCTCACTTGTCCTCTGATACTGACCTAATAACCTTACTGTTCTTGTGTCACTCACATAATACCCTTACTGTGGACTCTGATCACACACAAAAAAATTCTCACTATGGCCTCAGGCACTCTCATATTATTGTCACATGACCACTGTCACCCACAAAATATCCTCACTATGACCTCTGACATGAAGACAGGATAGTCAGTATGATCTCAGACATATAGTAGTCTCCTGTGTCCACTGACACTCACGTAATACCCTCATTGTATCCTATGCCATTCACACAATATCTTCACTTGACTGCTGACACTCACATAATACCCTACTGTGTTCTCTGACATTCACATAACACCCTCATTCTGACCTCTGACACTGACATAATACCATCACAGTGACATGTCTCACTCATATCTTTAGTGTGACCTGAGACACAAACCTAATACCCTCAATGTGTCCTGTAATTGACATCATATCCTCACTGTGGCTCCTGATGTTCATATAATTACCATAGAGTGACCTCAGACACTGACATAATACACTCACAGCACCCCCCTGACACATATTATCCTACCTGGGGCATCTGACACTGCAATAAAACCCTCACTGTGGCTTCTGGCACTCACATAAATCCCTCACTCTGGTCTCTGACAATCACATAATAGCATAAAAGTGGCCCCTGACACTATTACAATAACTCACAGGGCTCTGACACTACATAATATTTTAGCATGGCCTCTTAAACTAACATAATATACTCACTGTGACACTGAACACTCATTTACTATCCTCATTGTGTCCTATGACACTGACATAATATCCCATTTTGTCCTCTTACATTCATTTAATAATCTGAATATGACCTTGGACACTCAAATAATATTCTCACTTTGGCCTCTCCACTGACAATCACATAATACCCTCACTATTGTCTGTGACACACATTATATCCTCACTTGATCTCTGATGTTTATATGATAACTTCCATGTGGCCTCTGATATTCATATTATGTCCTCAATTGGCCCATGACTCTAACAAAATACTCTCATCATATCATGTTACAGACATAAAATATCCTCACTATGGCCCTTGATGTTGAAAATATTTTCTCATTATATTCTCTGACACATAATATCCTTACTTTTCCTGTGTCACTCACATAACACTCTGTGTGACCTCTGAAACTCATATGTTACCCTCACTATTAACTCTCACACTCACAATACCCTTACTGTGACCTCTGACATTGACTTAATACCATCAGTGTGGCCTCAGATTATATCCTAAGTGTGACCACTGACACATGATACACTCACTGTGGCCTGTGATGCTCACATAATACCCTCATCATGACTTATGACTCTCATGTTATAACCTCATTGTGACCTCTAATGCTGATATAATATCCTCACTGTGGTCTCAAACTTTCACCAAATAACCTCTCTGGTACCTCTGACACTTATAATACTCTCAGCCTGACCTCTGACCCTCATATAATAACCTCTCTGTGACCTCTGATTTAGATATAATATTCTTTCTCTAACTTCTGAGTATCACATGATTTCCTCAAAATGACCTCTGACACTCAC
Source organism: Sciurus carolinensis (assembly GCF_902686445.1). Lineage (NCBI taxonomy): Eukaryota > Metazoa > Chordata > Mammalia > Rodentia > Sciuridae > Sciurus > Sciurus carolinensis. The sequence continues at coordinate 647,262 of NW_025920110.1, read as the reverse complement.
ATAACACATTCACTTTAGTTTGTGACCCTCAAATATCCTCAATTTGCCCTGTCACTCACATAATACCTCACTGTGACCTCTGATACTCAGGTAGTAAACCAATGATGCTCACCAAATACCCACATGGTGACCCCTGAAGCTCACCTTATACCATCAACATGGCCTCTTAGACTCACATTATAACCCCATAGTGACCTCTGGCACTGAAAATATATTCTTCTTGTGACCTCTCTCACTCAAAAAATACCTTCAGTGTGACGTCAGGTACAATAATGACATTTCTACTGTGACCTCTGAAACTGACATAATAACCTCACTTTTTTCTCTGATATGCATATCTCCTCATAGTGGCTTCTGAAACTCACATAAAACCCTAAGAGTGATATAACAACCTCACTTGACCACTGACACTGACATAATATAATTATTGCTTCCTATGCTGACACTGACATAATATAATTGCTGCTTCCTATGCTATTCACTTTACCTCCCTATGGCATGTGACACTCAATGAATATCTTCACTGTGACTCTGATAGTCACAAAATAGCCTGACTTGACTTCTGACACTCAACAATATCCTCTCTCTGACATCTTACACTCAGAAAATAAGCTCATTGTCACTTGTGAAATTCAAAAATATCCTCACTTGCCCCTTGACACTACTGTTATACACTCAATATGACTTTTGACACATTATACCCTCACTCTGACCACTGACACAAATGTCCTCCATTGGCCTCTATCACTGACATGATACCCTCATCTAACATCTCACATTCACAGATTACCCTCACTATGACTTCTAATGCTTCCTTATTACCCTCACTGTGGTCTATGACACTCATAAAATATACTCACTGTGGTCTCTGAAAGACACATAATACCCTTCTTTGGCCTGTAATTCTGAAATAATATCCTCAGTGTGACCTCTGTTACTCACATAATAAACTCAGTGTGACCTCTCTCACACACATAATATCCTTACATGGCTTGAGTCACTCACAGAATATCCTCAATGTGTCCTCTGGCTTTCACAAAATTCCCCTTCTGAGCCTTGTGACACTCAAATAATATTCTCATTGTTCTTTTTTAGAAACAGACATAATACCTCTGTGGCCACTCATACTCATATTATGTCCTCACTGTGATCTTTGACACACATTATTTTCTGAAATGACTTTGGACACTTTCATTTATCTTCACTGGTTCCCCTGATACTCACTTAATTTCCTCACTTGTTATGTGACACTCACATGATATCCTCACTGTGAATCTGATAGTCACATAATATCCTCACATGACCTCTGACACTCACATATTGTCCTCACTGTGACCTCTTATAATCACAATATAACCTCACTGGGACCACTGTTACTTATGTATTACCCTCACTTTGGATTATGACATTCACAAAATATCCTCACTTGACCTCTGACACTAATGTAATATTCTCACTTTGACCACTGACACTCAAATAATAACCTTACTGTGATCTCAGATACTCATATTATGCACTCAATTTGACCTCTGACACAGACATTATATCCTTAATTAGCCTCTGACACATAATATCATCAATGCTACCTCTGACACATATTAACTATACTGTGACCTCTGGCACTCACTTAATACCCTCACTGTATCCTCTGACACTCACATAAATCCCCAATTCTGGTCTCTGACAGTCACATAATACACACATTTTGACCTCAGACCAGGACTACTACCACTTTGGTCTCTGAAACTCACATAATATTGCACTGTGTCCTCTGAAAGTCACATAAATATTATCACTGGGTCCTCTGACACACATAAAATGTCCTCACTTTGACCTCTGACATTGACATAATACCCTCATTGTGATGTCTGAAACTGATATAATACCCTCTCTATGAATTTTTGCACTCATGTCATCCTTTTGGTCTATGATACTGACATAATATTCTTATTCTAATCTGTGATACTCACATAATACCCACAGATTGGCTATACTCACATATTACATTCAATGTGACTTGTCATGCACATAATATCTTTTTGTAACCTGAGACACTCACATCATGCTTGCAATGTAGCCTCTGACACTCATATAATATCCACATTTGATCTCTGATATTCATATAATAAATTCAATCTGGCCTCTGACACTCACATAATATTCTAACTGTGACCTCTGTCACTCACTTAATATACTCACTTTTGCCCCTGATATTCACATAATATCCTCACTTGGCATTTGACACTCACAAAATGCCATCACTATTGCTTTGACACTCATATAATACCCTCAATGTGGCCTCTAATACTCACCAAATACCTTCAATGTGGCCTTGTACACTCACATAATATAATTGTCACCTGTGACACTCACATAATACACTCAATATGGCCCAAGATAGTCACTGTGACTTGGGACACTCATAATATCCTCAAGCTGGCCCCTGATGTGACAAAATATTCTCACTGTGGCCACTGACATCCACATAATTTCCACAGTGTTGTCCCTGTGATGGACAGTATATCCCAACTGTAGACTCTGACACTCATACAATATTCTCTCTGGGACAGTTGCCACTCACATAATATCCTCATTTAGTTCTGACACTCATATAATACCATCACTGTGGCCTCTGACACTTACATAATATACACAATTAAACTTCTGACATTTACCTCACTCTGGCTTCTGAAACTCACAAAATACCATAACAGTGGCCTCTGACATTCACATAATATCCTCAATGAGGCCTCTGATATTAATATAATACCCTCACTGAGGCCAATAAGACTCACATAATTTTCTCATTGTAGTCTCTGACACTCACATAATATCATCACTATTACCACTGACATAATATTCTCAATGTGGCCACTGTGACCAGTGTCACTCATTGAGTATCTTTCCTGAGGCCTCTGACATTCAATAAACACAGTCTGGCCTCTGACACTGATATAATGTCATCAGTGTGACCTCAGATATTTATATAAAATCCTCACTGTGCCTTCTAACACACAATATCCTCACTATGGTCTTTGATTCTTACATAATATCCTGTGTCCTCTGACACTCATATAATACACTCACTGTTGCCATGAAAATCACATAATATCTTCCCTTGGTCTGACTCATAAAATTTCCTCACTGCTACCTTGATACTCACATAAAACCCTGATTGTGGCCTCTGACACTCACTTATAAACCTCAATGTGGCCTCTGACTTTCACATAATATCTTCACTGTGCCCTCTGAAACTCACATAATAACATTTGATCTCTCCACTCACATATTACCCTCACTTTGGACTCTGACATTTACATAATACCCTCACTATGAATAATTACATACACATAATGTCCATACTTTAACCTCTGACTCTTACATAATACTCTTCCTCTGGTCTCTGACACACATAAAATATCCTCCATGTGGCCACCTAAACTCACATTTTACCCTCACTATAACATCTGACATTCACATAAGTCCTTACCTGGCCTCTGACATTCATATAATATACTTACTATGACCTCAGGTTCTCACATAATCTTCTTACTCTGACTGCTAACCTTGAAAAACTGTCCTCACTATAGCCACTGAAATCCAGATATTACCCTCAATCTGGCCTCTGACACATAATGTCTTCACTCTGGCAGCTCACATTCACATAATATCTTTAATTGGCCTACCAACACTCACCTAATACCTTTACAATGTCTCTGACACTCTGGTAATTACCTCACTATTGCCACTGACACAGAATATCCTTATGTGGTCTATGACACTTTCTTATCCTCATTCTGTTACCTTTTACATAACATTCTCCCTTGAACTCTAACACTCACATAATATCTTCACTGTGTCCTAAAATACTCACAAAGTATTTGCCCTGTGGACTCTCACATTCATATACAATCCTCACTTGACCACTTTTTTTTATAAATACCATTTATTTTTTAAAGGTTAACATGTAAATTACAGAAAAAATAAAAATACAAGCAAAGAACAAAGTTATAAATTTGCAAGCAGCTTACTTGGACATGCCTTCCAGGTAATGAGTACACATACACAACAATACATTTTATGTGATTGAGATCATTGTGAGTATCATGCTTTTCCACACATGAATATTCACCAAAACAAAATCTAATACCTACCTCATTTGACCACTTACATTCACATAATATCATAACTCTGACACAAGAAACTCATATAAATACCCTCAGTCTGGCCTCTCACACTCATATAATGTTTACACTTGACATCTGACACTAACATAATATCCTCACTGTGGAATCTGACACTCATATAATACACTTACTGTGACTGAAGACACTAATAACCTTAATGTGACTGCTGACACATAATATCCTCAGTATGCACTGTGTCCTTTAGTATTAACATAATATTCATACATTAGAATTCATAACTAATATATAGTTGTCCTTTGGCTTTTAAAACAAACATATTATCAATCATTTTACATCCAAAATTAATAGTTTCCCTGAGTCCTTTCAAATTTATGTAATATGTGGCTTCTTAAACTCAAATAAAAACTGTCCTTTGGTGCTAGGTTTGTGGCTTACTATTGGAGCACTTGCCTAGCACAAGTGAGGCACTGTGCTCAATCCTGAGCAATACATAAAAAATAAATAAATAAAATTAAATTTAAAATAGAATTCTGTTCTTTTTTAAAACTCTCCCTTGTTCTTTCTATGCTGATATTATATTCATACTACAGCATTAAAGCTGCTGTAAGCACTAACCTCTAGCTGTTCATACTAACATGCTTTCCATTCTCTGAGATCTAAACTTAACAGAATAGCTGCCTGGCTTGGTACCCTTAATATGAATGTGATTAATTTGTTGTACCCTCTAAAACTAATAGCTGCCATGTGGTCTTTAATGCTAAAGAAATATTCTTACTATTTCATATTAAAATAATATAGTAGTTTTCCTGGGACTTTAAAGATGATTGAAATATCCACAGTGACCATCTAAATCACATAATAGCTCCCCTGTAGACTTCAATAATAATTCAATATTCCTATTATTGCTGTTCCATGTCCTTTTTTTAACAGTATATGCTTACAATAACATGGAAAACTATACAAGGGCTGTTCTGTCCTTTAATATTAGTATAATTTGTCTGATATTACAACATCAGAAATGGATATCACAGCAATTCAGAGTACTGAAATACCAATATAATATCTGAACTAGAGCATCAAGTACAAATATAGAAGCTGTGCTGTGGCCTATAATTCTAATGTGTTATTCATAGCCTAGCATTTAAAGTGAATATACTAGCTCCCCTCTACCTTGAAATACTAATATAGCATCCATATTATCACCTAAATAAACAATGAAATATATGTCCTGTAGTCTTTAATATTACTATATGCCATCTTTTCCATAAACCCTGAAGCCAATATAATAACTTACATGTGGATTTTAATATTCATTTAATATCCTTGATATAACATCTAAAACTAGTAAACAGGTGTTCTGTAGCTTTTAACATTAGCAAATTTATATTATATAATCTTATGCTAATAAAATATCTGCATTTTTGGCATTAAATAATTTTTATGAGTTATCATTAAAATTAATGTATTAACTACCTTGATTTTAATCCTAAGATGATATGCATACTTGAGTTTCTAAAAAAGACCTAAAGGTTTATTTGTGGCTTTCAATACTAATGTGATATCCATACTATGACATATCAAACTGATATGATAGGTGCCTTTTAAAATTGATATAATATTCATATTATAGGAAGTACAACTAATATAATAATGGCCTTGAGGTTTTAATACTATTACATTATCCATAGTATAGCATTTATTATTAACATAATAGCTTCTATAGACCTTGGATATTGACAGAAGAGGTGTGCGATAACATCCATAACAAATACAATAGCTGTTATGTAGTCTATTATGCAAAAATAATATCATAATAAAACACCTCAAGATAATGCAATATCTGTCCTTTGTTATTAATAGTAATGTAATACCAATACTACACCATCCAAAAGGGATATAATATTTGTCCTGTGGATTGTAGTCCTATTATAGAATCCATACTATTATAGAATTCTCATGAGTAGGGTTGCTCTTCATGAGCTTCACTGGCAGGGAGCAGAGAGGTAAGACAGAGCATTAACTGAAATGAGGATGCAAGTTCTCAATAGGCTCCTTTAAAAAAAAAACAGTAACTGAAAGTGTTCAGAAGGCAGCTGATCAAGTCACATAAAAGCATTGTCTTTGTCCCACTTCTCTGGGAGGAACATGTCACCAATATTGCAACTGCAATGATACATCCCTCAGTCACATACAGGGTTCCATGCCACCTGGGATTTGACCCTTCAGATCTGAGTTGCAGTTTTGCACCTGAGACCAACCAGGTGGCCCCTAAGTTCCATGGTCTCTTTGTGAGGATCACCATACACCATACCCTGAGAACACAGCTGCAGATGTGAGGACATGAGGAGGGACATATATAGAATGCACTCCCTTGCTGCTCCTTGCTAACACAAGAGCAGAGGGCAAAGTCTGTGGGCTGTGTTTCCAGGGTGTCTCAATCTCACACTGACATTGATTGTTCTGGGCTTCATGCTTTGCTTTAATCACTGTATTTGCCTAATTTGGATTTCAGTAGGGAAGCTTTGGTCATAATATATCACTTTAAAATTTTTATTTTGTCTACGTTGGTCTAGCTGTCATAAAAATCATAATTTTAAAGAATTTGTTCTTGTGATTTTTCTATTGAGAATTTAGCACATTACACCTGTGTCTTGGATGCTTTTCTAGAATGGGAATAGTACAGTCCTCAGAGCTTGCTTCCTCAGTGTTTGGATGTGGTGATGCTGTGCTCCAGAGTGTGAAAGTCATGACTGGGACAACTGGGTACAGAACCAAGTTGAGCATATTTGTAGAAATATATATTAGATGCAAGGGACTAACACTCAGGTAGGTTTTATTGATGCACTTGTTTGTGGTACTTGTTTGTTGAAACAGTGAATCAGTTTCCAGGGGAATCAAACCCCTCTGAAACCCAGGATCCATCACCCTTATTCTGTGATTTCTTTTTTCTCCTGTTTTGGAGAATTAAGCAATGATCTCAGCAAAACATTTTTAGGCATTTTCCAAGAGTGGTCAATGAAGAGAAAATATCACTAGCTGACCTTGTTACTTAAAGTCTTTTTACAGTTACTTGGAAACTGACTGACCTTCTGTTTATTTCATGGTCCTATCAGGCCTGTTAAAGTTCATGAGGAGTTATTTCTCCTTCCTGAAGAAACAATGGATAGGGAGTGTTATCACATAATGCCATAATGTCATAAGATGAATACCTACAGGAGCAGGAGACAAAAGAAGAGAATTTTACATGACATTGTTTTTTACCAGCTTAATAAACAGGGACTATTCCCTTTTTTCAAATTCACTGGTGCCTCAGAGCTAACCAAACTCAGCACCATTTAGAGTTGCAGGTCTTCCTTGTGGTGATCCTCCCAATTTGTTGTTCCCCAGGAAATTTCAAGGAACACAGAAGCATTCAGCAATTCACTATTTTGGGAGCCCTCTGTCAGGGGTGATTGCACATATGTGTATTGATATTCAAGTCTTTTCAACCCAGTGGTCTATCATCAGACTGTCACCTTTGTGGGAAGGTAATGAGAAGCCAATTAGTTCTGGGTGCACAAGAAAGATGGTTCTAAGTCTTTGAGATAGTTTATTAATTTTTGATATTTCCTAATAGAAGAGAAGGAGATCAGCTTCTTGTTCATTCAAAAGTGGGCACAGAGCTCTCAGTGAACCTGCATTAGATTAATGACTATTCCCTGAAGAGAGTGGTTACCTAGTCCTTTTCCATTTTTCAAAACTGAATTGTCAGTTATTCTCTCTCCTCCAGTAACCTTAGCTATTGAATAAATATTGCCTTATGAGTTGGTTATTTGTTCTACTGGGGGCTTCTTTCCAAATTTCAGTTAGAAGAATAGAAAGAAACTTTCTTCAACAACACATACAAAATGAAGTGACCTGCTGTGACTTTGAAAGAAGCAATACACACGTTCTCTAAAGAAATAGAGAAAGAGAATTCCACTCCCATGGTTAGGACCATGGTAATGAACAAAGTTTTGGCAATTTGACACCATTATGTCTTTTTGATAAAAATTGCATTCATGAATTTTATAAACAAAATATTTCCATCTGTGTGAGAAATTTAGAAATGGAAACAAAAATGCCAGTTCCTTGCTATTTAATGGGTTCCCTGGAACTTTGCCTGCTGCCACACAAAATTTTCCAAAATCTCTCTGGAAATATAGCAGTGCAACTGCTATGGGACTATGGAGACAAAGAAATAGGATTTCTGATGACTACATCTTGGAAGTGAAATACCATGACTCTTGCTGATTTATTTTTCTTTGAAACCAGATGCTGATGTGGATTCATTTAGATGGGAAAGCTACAGGTTTTGGACAATAGAATTCTCTGGTGCCAGTGATCCCTTGTAGGGTACCCACATCATAAAATGAGAAGAAATAATGAAACAATTCTAAATTTCACAGGACCCATTGGTAGGTCTAATGCACAGGCAGTCTATCTCTGAAAATCAGTTAAGAAAAACTTCCAGTGGAGCAGAGTAGAAACAAGGACAACGTAGAAGTATATTTCCCCTCTTTCAATGTTGGCTCACATCATGGTAGAGCTGTGTTATCCACTGTCCCTCTCCTTTCTGTGTTGTGTTTTCTGTATTTTGGTGCATTACAGACATATGACTCAAACATTAGGGTTCCCAAAGAGTACATATATAAATGGCCTTATACACCTGATAACAACTTCAAAAGCATACACTAGAATAATCTCAGGGGAATAAATGGCAAAAGTATTCAGGCCTTGTAAGGCATAATGACTTCTTCAGGACCACCCACATGGTCAGAAGGAGGAAATGGATCTGATCCAAACTGTCTCTCCAAACCAGGTGAGTTGACTATACCTGGGACAGTCTGGGGACCAGAACCAGGGTATGTTGGTATAGTCATGTCCACTTGTGTATATGTCAAGAAAAGATGGGAGGAACCTGCATCTCAATGGGCCATTAGAACCATCTTGTATGAGAAAGGGCTTTCTTTGTGCATGGAGTCTCCAAGGAAGTGACCTCACTTCCTTGGTAGTAGAACACACAGAACTTGGAACTCTAGTAGCCAGGCACCCACATTACAGATAAACTTGTATTCTGCTTGCTTGTGTTGAGATAGCAAGTCTAGAGCCATGCATTCTTGTTGTCTACTCATTTTGGATGCTTATTTCTCAGGAATGTTCCTAGTAGGGGACTTTCCCAAGATTGGAAGAATGGTATCAATGTTGGGACCAACAACTCTGATGATATTTCCCAAGAAAAAATAGGTAAAAGAGGACAGGCCATTGGAAGTGAGTAGAAGTGAGTAGAGTCTAACCCTTCACTCATTTAGATAGCACCAGACCCTCAACATTTTTGTCTGTGTGTGTTTATATTTGTTTCTCATATTTGTGACTCATTTAATTTGATGTTGATCAAGCTGTGATACTATCCTTTAAAAGAGTGCCCCCGTACATCATTCCCTCCACACCTCAGAAAGATATAACTACAAATTTGAATGAGTGCAAACTAGTACTTCACAAGTCCTAGTAACTATACTTTTGAGCAAGTCTAATCTAAATACCTTAGAGAGCCTTTCTACTCACCTCAGAGAGTCTGCAATACACATCTCAGAGAAAACTTTTGATTCACCACAGAGAACTTTCCTATAAACTGCAAATAACCCATTTATTCACTTAAGTGAACACTTACACTCTAATCAATAAGTCTTCCTACAAACTTCATAAAGCCCTTCTACACCCTTGAGGGCTCTCCCTACATGTCAGAGAGACAGCCCTACATCAAAAGCAGAACCCACTTAACACCTCAGAGAATCTTTCCTTCACACCTCAAACTCAATACCCTACATATCTAAATAATGACTCCCTACTGATACCAAGAGCCTTTTCTACACACTTCAAATTTCCATTCATATACCCCATAGGAACACTGTCTCCACACTTTATTCAGCAACACTTATACAACTCAGAAAGCCTTTCCTATACACCCAAAGAGTACTTCCTATAAATTCCAGTGAGATGTTATTTCAGACCTCAGAATTCCATGCTACAAACAACAACATACCCTACTACACAACTTGGATACAACTTACTACTCACCAAAATGCCCTTTCTACTCACCTCTGAGGGTTGGCCTGACAAACTTCAGAGAAGACACTGGATACACTGTTGAGTTGCCTTCCTAAACATTGTAGGGATTCCCCCTATTATACTCAAAGAATTACTCCCATTACATCTCATTGTGTTCTACCTAGTCATATCAGATAGATTTTATTATTCTTTTCTGAGGGCCCTAACTACACAACAGAGAGCACTCCTATGCAGACAAACCCTTCTATAACTCTCATAGATTCCTCCTGCACACTTAAGAGAGGCCTCCCTACACACCTCAAATCATCTGCACTGCAAATCTCAGAGAATCTTTCCTTCACACTTCAGTGAACACTTTCTACACACATAATAGTCACCTCTCCACACATCTCAGAGCCCTACCTACTCATATCAAGTGCCCTTTCTGCAGAATTCAGAGGACCATCCATAGACACCTTAGACACATTTTCCACACACATTATTTATCAATCACTGTATCAATGTTGGCACCAAAGAACCATTGCTACACACCACACACCATGCCTCTACATACCTCAGAATGCCATAATTTTACTATTCCGATGGTGCTGTTGCACACCTCATAGAACCCTCCTTTCAAACTTCAGTTTTTCCTCATTTACCTCAGATATCTCTCCTTACTCACCATAGATGTTCATAAATACACACCTCAGTTAACTCTTAATTTTTAACAATAAGCACCCACCTTATACACCTCATTCAACAGTCCTTCCTAAACATCTCATAGAGGCTCCTATACAAACCTCAGAATGTCCTTTCAACATTCCTTTGAAAACCCTACCTACACATCTCTTGTAGCCCTCAAAACTAGCCAAAAAGTCCTCCATATTTACCTTCAAGGGCCAAAACTACAAACCTAAAAGAACCCCAAAGATACTCTTTTGAGTGTCCTACCAAACACCTCACAGTTTCTCTCTTCTATCTTCAAATATTCCTCTCACCACAAATGAGTTTATTCTTGCTACTCATATCAGAGAACTCACTAGTCACTGTTGAAGTCCCTCCCTACATAATTAAGATAGCATTTCTACTATGTCAAACAGGCCTCCCATACCCCCCAAAGTCCCTCTGCCCACCTAATATCGACCTCCCTATACAAATTTCACATCCTCCAAACACACATCAGAATGCTATCCCTCTGAATTTCAATTATGCTTCACTACACACTTAAGTTAACTTACATGGCAAGGTTCAGAGTCCAGCCTATTCATCTCTATGATTCCTAACTTCAGACCATGTAGATCACCCTTCCACACTTCATGGGACTCTCCCTTCTACATCCACTTGTCCTCTTTACTCATCTAACAGAGATCTCACTACTCACATAAAAAAATACAAACACAACTAACAACTCTTTCTACTCATCTAAATGCACCCTATATATACAACTGAGTTAGCCCTCCCAACTCAACTGAAAGAACCCTCACACACTTCTTGTAACTCTCCAACCATCCTGCACACCACATAAAGTCCAGAAAACACATTTCAGAGGCCACATGCTTACCAACTTCAGAGAAAGTTCTCTACACACCTCAGTTTAACCTTCATACACAACAAAGTGTACCCTCCATACTCAAAATTAGAGCAGTTCCTACACACATCAGAGAAGTCCCTACATATCTCAGTGAGTACAACCATACTTCTTTACAAGAAGAAACATTGTTTCTTTGCAAGTCCCTCTATAAATACCTCAAAGAGCCTATACACTCACCTCACAGAGGCCTCATATACACATCTCAGAGAAAAATTTTGACTCTCCACCATAGCCTTCCCTATACTCTATAAATACCGACTCTTACTCTGAACCTACTCTAACTCTAAGCATAAACCTAAGTCCTTCCTACATGCCATAGAGTCCTCCCTGACCCTGAAATTGGCCATGACTTGACCCTGAACCTAAACCCTAACCCTAGGCCTAACCTAACCCTAAACTCATAGTGCTCTCCCTTCTACACCAGTTTTTTCTCTGTACTATATCACCAAACTCTCACTACTTACCTCAAATGGCCCTCCAAATACAGCTCAGAGTTCTTTCTACAATTTCCAGGGCACACACCCTGTAAAACTCTGTGAGCTATTCCAACTCATTTCAGGGGCCCTCTCACACACAAAAAGGAGCCCTAGGACAAGCACCACATAGCCCTCTTACACAATTCATACACACCTTCTTACACAGCTCAGAAGCAACACACTACCAATCTTAGAGATCTCTCTCTACACATATCATAGTGTGCTCCATAAACATCAATGGAAACCATCCTTATATCAAGAGTAGTACCTACTTGTGTAGACAACCTCAGGTAGATGTCCATGTATACCTTATTGAGTACAAATTATATTCCTATACAAGACCTTTTTACTAACTATACTTCTATGTGGTGCTCTTTAAACACCTCAGAGAGAATTTCTACTCATCTCAGAGATCCCTCACTGCACATCTCAGAGATTTCTTTCCACTCACCTCAGAGGTCTTTCCTATACACTGAAAAAACCTTACTTATTCCATTATGTGAGCTTTCCCTCTCACAGCAAGAAGTCAACTGACAAACCTTATAAATCCCCCCTACACCTTGCAGAAGGCCCTCCGTACATACATCAGAGAGACTTTCCTACACAAAGAGAACCTGTTTTAACACCCCAGAGAACATTTTCTACACATCACAAACTCATTCCCCTACACATATAAGTAATCCCACCCTACTCACATCAAGATTCCTTCCTACACACCTCAAAGTGCCATCCATACACAACTTATGGGTGTTTCCTCCATACTTTATTGAACAACATCCAAACAACTCACAAAGCCCTCCATATACATCCCAGCAAACACTCTTTATAAACATCAGAGAGATGTTAATTCAAACCGCAGAATGCCCATGCTACACACCTCAACCAGTGCTACACACTCAACAAAGATAGATCTCACTTCCATCCAAAAACTCTCCCCACACATCTCTGGGTGCTGCATATACACACCTAGAGAGCCCCCATCATTCTCCATTGAAAGCCCTCAGAAACACTTCAGAGACACTGAATTCAAAGCCTGCCCCAGCTACTTAGTTAGGTCCAGAGTAACTTAGCAAGACAATTTTTCAAAATAAAAAATAAAAAGTGATGTGAATGTTTCTCAATGGTTTAGCACCCTTGGGTTCAATCGCTTGTTCCCCCCCAATAAAAAAAAGAAAGGAAAAATTGTCCTAGTCAGGTACAGTGACTCATGCTATCTCAGTAATTAAAGTAGGAGGATCACCAAACCAAAGTCCAGCAATTTACCAAGACTGTTTCAAAATAAAAACTAAAAAGAACTAGGTATATAGTTCAATGGAAGAATAGTCCTGGGTTCAATTCCCAGTACCACCTCTACCCCCACAAACATGTCCCATAAACCACCCATGAAGATGCATACTGTGCTTATTTTATTTCTGAATATCACTGGCAAACTTAATGGCAAGGCTCTTCTATCTTAAAAATGAACACACTGAGCTAGGCATGCTAACAAGGATCACAAGTTCAAAGGTAGCCTTAGCTTTGTAGCAAGATTCTAAACAATAAAGTAAGACCCTAAGTAAATTACCAAGGCCCCATCTCAAAGTGTTAAAAAAGACTAGAGATGTGACTCAGTGGTGATTCACAATTGGGATCAAATCCTGGTATCAAAAAAAAAAAAAATGCCGCCGAACACACTGGATTTAAGTAATACCAAGAATTCAATGGGTTTCTGATAGATTATAAAATAAATTTTGGGATTTGATAAAAAGGCAATATTTCCCTTCCTCTGTGTAACTATATTCAAATTATTATTTTAAATTTCCTACTAGCCCATCTCTCCTGTCCCATATTAAATACAAAACAGCAGCTCTCAGTGAAATCTCAGCAGAAGCTAGGAGGTCTGGTACAATAGATACAATGCTGTAGACCTTGAAGCAAAGAAAAATAGGCTGTAAAGCGTTCATTCTGCCAACAAGATGGGTATCCTTAGTTAAATAATAACCCTTCAGAGAATAGGAAATATATTATCTGAAGTTTTGGTTGAATAAATGACTTCCCTGGAGTTATCCAACCGTTTCAGCATATCAAATCCCAATCCATGACTTGTGACTTAAAATGCACATCCCTTTCCACTATGCCTTTTTCTCCCTCAGAGCACAAACATCCACATGCAATGCAACGGGTGAAAGTGACCATATTTTACCTGCTGCTACAAATCTGTACAGCAGAATCTCTGGCACAGTGAGGGAAGGCTTGCCAGGTAATCTATGTGTCATGACACACTGGCAGTCAGTCATGTAAGCTCCTTTCTGGTAATTATAACATTCCTAGGGGTATTTTCATTTTGAATATGTAGACTTGTTCTAAATATGTGACTGAATTTACATTTTAATTCATTCACTTTAATGAGCCCTTTATTTTATATCATTATCTGTGTATTACTACTTTGACTTGTAAAAAGGGCTGTCACATGCATGAATCATTATATGCCTACCTGCTCTATGTACTTTCAATACTACTTAAAATTTATTCATGATGAACCTTAAAATGTAGTAGAGTTAATATGCATAAAGCACATTGAAAAACTATGCTGAACCTAATGCTAACCCCTCCCACCCCCCATTATATATCCTCATCAGTTTATCAGTGAGATCATTCATCCTTTAGTTTTCTGAGATTGGCTTATCACACTTAGCATGATATTCTCCAATTAGGGTTAGGTTTAGGGTTAGGGATAAGGAGTGTGGTAAGAATGAAGGAAAGAAAGACTGTATAGAGGAAAAAGAGGGGTGGGAGGAATGGGGGAAGGGAAAAAATAATGAATCAAACATCATTGCCCTATGTAAACGTATGATTACACAAATGGTATGCCTTGACTCCATGTACAAATAGAGAAACAACATGTATCCCATTTGTATACAATAATAATAATAAAAAAAGAAAAACTATGCTGAGACCACAAAAACATATCACAAATGTTCTATGCATTTTTAAGCTGCATTAATTCAGGTTATAAGACTTGCAAAAATATTTAAATGTCAATTTAAAATGGTTATTAACAATTAGGATAACAATATGCAGTATATCATTATTTGTGAACTAGTAAAAAACAGAAATGTGGGATGGAATAATTTATTATGACTTGAGACAGCCATATTAAAAATGTTGGAGTGAATGTAGAATATTTGAGTAAGCACAAGAAAGTTACACAATGTTGGGTTTCCTAAAACAACAGGGAATGAGAGAAATAAAAGGTCATTATTATGACTTCATCTAGACAATAAATTCACACTGTTTACAAAGTAATTAAATAGGGGAAGCATCTCCTCCATCCCAAATATGTACTATAAGGTTTGCTGCTGTTTTCTTCAGTAGTCATTTGTTCACCTAATTCAGATAATAATTCACCAATATTTTGGCATCCTCACTTGCTTTGTTTATAACACCACACTAACAAGTGTATTCTGCTGAATTTTTTCTATTAATTTATCTTTTAGATTACTATTCCTCTTTTCAACTGTATCTAACCTGCAATTAAACCTATCTATTGGGTTCTTCATTTTAGTTACAGAATAAAATAATTATACACTTTAGAATATCTAATCAGAACAGAAGCTTTTTGAATAAAAAAATCCCAAGATATAATATATGGAAAGGAGATAAACAGCTGTGAGAATCTCAGAAGTCTTCCTCAATTGTTCCTCCCTCAGACACAAAGTTTATCTGGGTACCAGGTTCTGTCTACTTTCTCTCAGCATGACCTCTGGGTCTGTGTTTTACTTTCTATTTTTATATTATGGCAACACCATATCTAATTTGGAATAAATTTCTAATTCATCTACATGCCTCTTGTCTATCTCTCCCTGTGGCTCATTTTCTCTACTTTTCCTGGAGCTATTATTTGAAAGAAAAGCATGATCATGTTTAAGTAAACACTTTTTATTACATGGGAGGTTCAGACTCCCTGAATAAATACATCATGCTTTTCATACTCTGGTTCCTCCTATTCTTCCAAATCCTACTTTTAAAATAAATTATTGCATATTGACCCTTCTTATCTGTTACAATTTTTGTAACATAACATACACATTTCTATCTGTAAGTTTATTGCATAAAATTTCCTCTGCTTAGAATGCTCTTCATTCATAGACTTATTTTCAAATTCACAAATTCCTACCCATCATTCAAGGAACATCTCAAGTTCTTCCTTCTCTGAAGACTTATAATTTGCAGACCATTTACTTTTTGCCCATTTTATGCATTACAACACTTCACATGTATCCCTAGAACAGAACTCTAGACATCCAAAAGACATAATATGCTGTCACCTGAACTTTTGTCAAAGATCAAAGTGCAACAGGAAAAGCTGTCCTTTCAAAAACAAGTGCTAGTACAATTGCTATGTTCTACAAGATATTTGTGAGACATAAAGCTGACAAAGTTTCTTTATGTAGAATGTTAAGAATTCCTATAAATCAGTAAGGAAAAGGAACAAAAACCAGTAGGAAATAGACAACAGACTTGGGCAAATAATCTACAAAAGAGGATACCTAAATGGCCAAAAAACATATGTAGAAGTGTTAAACTTAGACATTGAAATGCAAAATAAAATCACAATGGGACCACTATTTTACCAGAAAAGTTAAAACTAAAAAAGAAAAAGCCTCCAAAATGGGCAAGAAGATCAATCAGAATTATCATACATTGATGTTGGAAGTATAAATTAGTATGACTACTTTGGAAAACATTTTTTATATTTTCTGAGAAGACTGAATATATATATATATATATATATATATATTTATATATTTATATATTATATATATACAACCTGATCCAATAATTCCACTTCTAGGTATAAAGTGTTACATATGTTAAGCAAGAAAACATTCACAGGAATGATTTTAGCACTATCTGATAATAGTAAAAAACTGAATAGAAGCAAAAAGACAATCAACAGAACTGAAAAAGTGTAATACACTAGAAAAGTACAATACACTTTTACAGTAAAACAGCATGCAACAAAAACAAATGAAATATCACTATATGCACAACATAGATAAAACTCCCAATCTTAGTACAACAAAAGAAACCAACCACAAAAATGCATACTGTACACTTTCATACATATCAAGATACAAGGCATTTAGTACAAGTGTGTGTACATGCATACAAAATCTATAAATAATATACATTTCCATGTCTATGTAAATGTTTGAAAATGTATTTCTATACTAAATTACACAAAGTTCAGTGGTTTAAATAAGAATAATCAGAAAAGAATTATTAAACATTTTAAAAGTAATTAAGAATTTTAAAAGTAATTAAGAATCTACTTATGAGAATAAGAAAGTTCTAGGTATTAAAACATAATATAAAATAATATGATCAAAATAGTATGATGCATGCAGTTAAAAGTAATCTTTGCTATAAAAGAGACAGGGATCATGGCTACAGATTAGAGGTATTAAATGAAAAGAAAGGTAATATAAGGGGCTTTCTGGATATTAAAATTTTTATTCAACTGCATACTACTCGCACAGGTATGTTATCACAGAAGATACTTATTGAGTTGTAGGGTGATGGTTTGGGTACTTCACTGGAAAATCCATATATATTAGCAAAAGTTCATTGTATCTAGTACAGTAAATCTAAGAAGATATATGTGGCACATATTCTGCATATGTAGCATATATCACTAAAATTTACCAAAAATAAAATATAACATAGCTTAAATCCCACGCCAATTTGCATGCACATTGACAGTTCCAATAATCCTTAAGAATGGAAAATAATAAAACCCATAAGGTTTACATAATATTAAGTTGAGGACTGGTGTTCTAGCTAATTGACAGAGCTTTCCTAGTTTGTGCAAATTTGGGGGTTCAATTCCCCTAACTGCCAGAAAATTAAAAGGTTTACATTCAGATAATAGAAAAAGCAGATGTAATGATGCAGGTAGGATACCAAAAATTTACTAAGAAAGTTCTATGAGACCTCCAGTTAAATAGTTGACTAAATGGTGGACTGCTGATCTGCAACTTTTCCAAATATCAATCAGGTATTCTCATACCTGTAGGTAGGGATAACCATTTCTTTAAATCCTACAAAAAAGGGGGAGATCCAAGATGGCAGACTGGAGGGAGGCTGTGTTCCTTCTTATTCCACAACTTACATGTTTCAAGCAGAGGATATCTGTTTTTTTGGTGAGGTAGCTTTTGCTGCTTATTGATCCCCTGCTGTTTGCCCCATTTATCTGCTGTGATCATCTGCAGTCTGCCAGCATATCGATGCCTTTTTTGAGTGCAGATTGCTCACTGTCAGGCACCTATCATCTGCCATTTGCCTGCCTCTCACCTGTTCTTTACCTGCCTTACACCTATCCATCACCCAATGCACAAAGTTCACCTCCTGATTGTCAAACAACAGTCAGCAAACTGATCACCAACTGCCAGTGGAGCACTAACTCCCTGCTGTTGCCTGGACGTTCACAGTTACAGTACCTGCAGGTTTGATTATATGTGGCTGCCACCATTTTGAGAAAACAGTCAGGCCCCATAGAACACATGGCCAGTCTGAATGAGCCCTGTCTCCAGGATACCTCAGCCTGACAGATCACTCCCTGCCTCTGGGGCCCTCATATCAAATGCTCCCGACCACCAGGACCCCCAGACCAACTGAATGTGCCTTATCACCGGGACCCCAGTACGACTGATTGCACCCAGCCTTCAGGATCCCACAACCACACCAAACACAACCAACCTCAAGGACACCTGCCTGACCAACCACATCCTGCATCTAGGACCTTCAGCTGACCACATCCACACCCTGAGATGCAGTTCTCCATTTGCCAACACATTTTGAAGCCAGAGTGGCCATCATGGATAATCCTGGAAGCCAAAGTTCCAATCTTTAGGTGGGGCAAATCCCATCCTGAGATGCCTGCTGGAGGCTTAAAGCTCATTGTAAGGTACCTCTCATGCATCAGGCTACTGGAGACTGGGAGGTTTTCATCAGTATATGACTGTTATACTGCAGATTTTCTTTTTTTCTCCTTACTGAAAAAATATAAGTTTTTATTTCTTTACTTTTCTTGCTCTCTATTCCTTTCATTTACCTGTTCCCTCAGAGCCTCTTTCTCACATTTTTGCTTGCTAATATCCAATTTATTTTGATTACACTCTCACACATTCTATTATCTAGAACTTCTCTATATTCTTTTCTTATCCCATTAACAGCCACACTCTACATCCCTCTGCATCTGCTTTGTCCTCCATTTGAAACTGCAGACATTATTGCAAATTTGTTTGTTTTACTGCAGGTAATATTTGAACTCACTCTGTTGATTATTAACATATTGTTATTGTCCCCACAGGAGCTATTTGGTGTAGGATTGCATAGTGTCTGATTTGGGCACTGCTAATATTGATCTCCCCTTAAAGAAAGGGTTTTGGAAACCTATAGGGCCATTATAAGGCTATAGGGGGAAATCAGCAATATCCAAGATGTGCAATGCTAGAGGGGAAGATACATGAAAAACACAAAAAAACAAGGGAAGAAAATGATCCAAACAAATCTAGATTTTATATTAATAGAAGCCAATGACTGTATATTAAAAGAAATGTCAGAAAATGATTACACATGATTAAGATAATATGTGAAGCAAAGAATTAAATAAGAGAGCAAGTGCAGGCAATGAATAATACTAATAAGCTGAAAGAGCAATGACAGGAAGCAAAAGATCATCAACAAAGAGAAAGAGGTCCTCAAGAAAAAAACAAATGAAAATCCTTGAAATGAAGGAAACAATAAACCAAATAAAAAACTCAATGGAAAGTATCACCAAAAGACCAGACCACTTGGAAGACAGAACCTCAGGCAATGAAGGCAAAATATTTAATCTTGAAAATAAAGTGGCCCATCAGAGAAGATGGTAAGAAATCAAGAACAGAATCTCCAAGAACTATGGGATATCATTAAAAGAACAAATTTAAGATTTATTGGGATTCAGGAAGGCACAGAGATACAAACCAAAGAAATGAACAATCTATTCAATGAAATAATATCAGAAAATTTCCCAAACATGAAATGGAAAATCAAATACAAGAGGCTTACAGAACATCAAATGAACAAAATCACAACAGATCCATACCAAGGCACATTATAATGAGAATGCCTAACATTGAAAATAAAGAAATGGATTTTGAAGGACCACGAGAGAAAAGCATCAGATTACATATAGGGGGAGACCAATACAGATAACAGCCAACTTATCAACCCAGACTCTAAAAGGTAGAAGTGCCTGCAATAACATATTTTAAGCTCTGAAATAACATGGTTGCCAACCAAGAATCCTACACCCAGCAAAAGTAACCTTCAGATTTGAAGATGAAATAAAATCCTTCCATGGTAAACAAAACTTAAAAGAATTTACAAATAGAAAGCCTGCACTACTGAATGTTCTCAACAAAATATTCCATGAGGAGGAAATGAAAAACAGCAATGTAGGTCAGCAAAATGAGGAACTACTTTAGAAAAAAAACCACTCAAAGGAGAAACCAAACCAACTAAAAAACCAAAAATAAGTCCAAAAGATTGGAAATACAAAACATATCTCAATAATAAACCTGAATGTTAATGGCCTAAACTCATCAATCAAAAGACATAGACTGGCAGAATGGATGAAAAAGAAATACCACACAATATGCTGCCTGCAAGAGACTCATCTCATAGAAAAGGACATCCACAGACTAAAGGTGAAAGGATGGTAAAAAACCTACCATGCACATGGACTCAGTAAAAAAGCAGGGGTTTCTATCCTTATATCAGACAAAGTGGACTTCAAGCCAAAGTTAGTCAGAAGAGTTAAAGAAGGACATTTCATACTGCTTAAGGAACCATAAATCAGGAAGACATAATGTTAGTAAATATTTATGCCCCAAACAATGGTGCATCCCTGTATATCAAACAAATCCTTCTCAATTACAGGAATCACATAAACCACAACACAATAATTCTGGGTGATGTTAACACACCACTGTCACCACTAGATTGATCTTCCAGACAAATACCAACCAAAGAAACCACAGAACTCAATAACACAATCAATAAACTAGACTTAATACACATGTATAGAATATTCCATCCATCAACGAGTGGATTCACTTTCTTTTCAGCAGCACATGGAACCTTCTTGAAAATAGACCATATGTTATGCGACAAAGCAGACCTTAGGAAATGCAAAAAACTAGAGATATTGACATGTGTTCTAAAAGATCATAATGTACTGAGAATGAAAATCAATGACAAAATAAAAAACAAAAATTACTCCAACACCTGGAGACTAAATAATGTGCTATTTCATGAAACATGGATAACAAAAAATATCAGAGGGGAGATAAAAAATTCTTAGATTTCAGTGAGAATGATGATACAACATATAAAAATGTCTTGCAAGGTATGAAAGTGGTACTAAGACGAAAACTCATGGCATACAGCACATTCCAGAAAAGAATGAAAAGTCAACAATTAAATGACCTAACATTACAGCTCAAAGCTCTAGAAAAGGAGGAATAGAATAACAGCAAAAGTGGTAGAAGACAGAAAATAATTAAAATCAGAGCTGAAATCAATGAAAATGAAAAAAAGAAACAATTCAAAAAATTGACAAAAAAAAGTTGGTTCTTTGAGAAAGTAAACAAAATAGACAAACCCTTACCCACACTAACAAATAGAAAAAGAGAGAAAACTCAAATTAATAAAATTTGTGATAAAAAAGGAAATATCACGACAGACACCACTGAGGTACATAACATAATGAGAAACTACTTTGAAAACCTGTATTCCAAAAAATAGAAACTATTGGACACATTGACAAATTTCTAGAGACATATGCTCCTCCCAATCTAAACCAGGAGGACATACACAATTTAAACAGATCAATAACAAGCAA
This sequence comes from Sciurus carolinensis, assembly GCF_902686445.1. NCBI lineage: Eukaryota > Metazoa > Chordata > Mammalia > Rodentia > Sciuridae > Sciurus > Sciurus carolinensis. The sequence continues at coordinate 625,047 of NW_025920110.1, read as the reverse complement.
TGAAAGAGAAGAAGCCATTAAAAACCTACCATTCAAGAAAAGCCCAGGACCATGGATTCTCAGCCAAGTTTTACAAGACCTTCAAAGAAGAATTCATTCCAATACTTTTCAAAGTTTTCCAGGAAATAGAAAAGGAAGGTACCCTACCGAACTCATTCTAGGAAGCTAATATCACCCTCATAACAAAACCAGGAAAAAAGACAGCAAGGAAAGACAATTTTACATCAATATCCTTGATGAATATAGATGCAAAGATCCTTAACAAAATATTGGCAATCAGTATCCAAAATCATATTAAGAAAATCATGCACCATGATCAAGTGGGGTTCATCCCTGGAATGCAAGGATGGTTTTACATCCATAAATCAATAAATGTAATCCATCATGTCAATATACTTAAGGATAAGAATCATATGTTTTTTTCAATTGATGCAGAAAGAGCGTTCTACAAAATACAACACCCCTTCACGCTCAAAACACTAGAAAAAATAGGTCTAGTAGGAACATACCTGAACATTTTAAAGGCTCTTTATGCTATGCCCATGGCCAACTTCATTCTTAATGGAGAAAAACTGAAACAATTTCCTATAAAAACAGGAACAAGACAGGATGTCCTCTTTCACAACTTCTATTCAACATTTTCCTTGAAACTCTAGCCAGAGCAATTAGGCAAACTAACAAAATTAATGGGATACAAATCGGAAAAGAGGAACTTTAGCGTTCACTATTTGCAGATGACATGATTCTATATTTAGAGGATCCAAAAAACTTCTTCAGAAAACTTCTAGACCTCATCAATGAATTCAGGAAAATAACAGGCTATAAAATCAACACGCATAAATCTAAAGCATTTTTATATGCAAGCAATGAAACAGCTGAAAGGGAAATGAGGAAAACAACCCCATTTGCAATAGCCTCAAAAATATAAAATACTTGGAAATCAATCTAACCAAAGAGGTAAAAGATCTCTACAATGAAAACTTCAAAACATTGAAGAAAGTAATTTAGGAAGACCTTAGAAGATGGAAAAATCTCCCATGTTCTTGAAGAGACAGAATTAATAATGTCAAAATGGCCATATTACCAAAAGTGCCATACAGATTCAATGCAATTCCAATTAAAATCCTAATGATGTTCCTTACAGAAAGAGAGCAAGCAATCATGAAATTCATCTGGAAGAATAAGAAAACCAGAATTGCTAAAGGAATCCTTAGCAGGAAGACTGAAGCAGGGGGTTTTGCAATTCCAGAACTTCAATTATACTACAAATCAATAGTAACAAAAACGGCATGGTATTGGCACCAAAACAGACAGGTACATCAATGGTACAGAACAGAGGACACAGACAGAAACCCAAATGAATACAATTTTCTTATACTAGACAAAGGGGCCAAAAATATGCAATGGAGAAAAGATAGTCTTTTCAACAAACGGTGCTGGGAAAACTGGAAATCCATATGCAACAGAATGAAAATAAACCCCTATCTCTCATGCTGCACAAAAATCAACTCACAATGGATCAAGGACCTTGAAATCAGACCAGAGACCCTGCATCTTATAGAAGAAATAGTAGGTCCAAATCCTCAACTTGTTGGCTTAGGATCAGACTTTCTTAACAGGATTTCCATAGCACAAGAAAAAAAGCAAGAATCAATAACTGGGATAGATTCAAACTAAATAGCTTTCTCTCAGCAAAGGAAACTATCAGCAATGCAAAGAGAGAACCTACAGAAGGAAAGAATATGTTTGCCACTTATACTTCAGATAGAGCATTAAATTCCAGAACATATAAAGAACTCAAAATACTCTACATGAAGAATATAAATAACCCAGTCAACAAATGGGCTAAGGATATGAACAAAGGCTTCGCAGAAGATCTACAAGCAATCAGCAAACATATGAAAAGATGTTCACCATCTATAGTAATAAAAGAAATGCAAATCAATACTACAGTAGGATTCCATCTCACCCCAATTTGAATGTCGATTATCAAGAATACAAGCAACAATGTGTGTTAGAGAAGATGTGGGGAAAAAGGTACACTCATACATTGCTGATCGGGCTGCAAATTAGTGCAGCCACTCTGGAAAGCAGTGTGGAAATCCTTAGAAAACTTGGAATGGACCTACCATTTGACCCAGCTATCCCACTCCTCATCCTATACCCAAAGGACTTAAAATCAGCACAGCCACATCAATGTTCATAGCTGCTCAATTCACAATAGCCAGATTGCGGAACCAACCTAGTTGTGCTTCAATTGATGAATGGATAAGAAACTGTGGTATATAAATACAATGGAATATTACTCAGTTATAAAGGATAATAAAATTATGGCATTTGCAGGCAAATGGATGAAATTGGAGACTATCATGATAAGTGAGATAAGCCAATGTCAAAAAAACAATGCACGAATGATCTCGCTGATAATGGGATGATGCACATAATAGGGGGTGGGAGGGGAGAAAGGATGGAGGAAGGAGAAACTCTATAGAGGGAAAAGAGGGGTGAGAGGGGTGTGGGGGGTAGGGAAAAATAACAGAATGAATCAAACAATATTACCCTAGGTAAATACATGATTACGCAAATTGTATACTGTTACTGTGTACAAACAAAACAACATGTATCCCATATATTTACAATAAAAATAAATTAAAATTTTTAAAAAATCTACAAAATGAAAAAAAGTAATAAAAACCAAAAAATACAGGGAATTTGTCTTTTGATTCATGTACCTTAGAGTATTATTTTGCAGCAAAATTTAACTGAATTTAACTGCAGTTTAAAAGTTACCTACATTGATTATATGCATTATATTGAAGGCAAAATATTCATGTCAAGAAATGTACATTCTATAAAAGGTAATCCTTTTATAATAAAATCATGAAAAACAAAATAGATAAGAAAGGAAATGTGTAAATATTTACTGAGAGATAAAAGACTTAAATACAGATATATACCATATTCCAAATGGTTCATTTTTTGTAGAAAAATATTTATATACAGTACTTACTAAAATGATAATAGTCATAATTTCTGTCTTCAAAACTGTAATATCCCACTGATAAAAATGGAAATATATTGCATAAATTACATGGAGAAATAATTTACTATATACAATAGGGATTTCTAGTTGACATGAACCACAAAGGAAATGATACTTATATAGCAAGGGGGAAAAAGGTGGTGTCTATTTTAATTTTCTCTCTTAAAATCTGAATATGAAGTGTCCAAATGAATCTCAAAGACATATAACTAAAATTATATTTTCTGAAAAGAGGACTTTGCTAGAATGATGTCAGTCTAGATTTCTGGAATTTAAAAAAGTCACTTTTCCTCAACAGGGAACTAAAAATGAATATTCTATATTCTGTAGAATACACAATACTATGATTAATGTGTACTTGCCTTGAAATAGTAAATAGGAAAAAGAAAATATTAAGACTAAAACTCAACGGGGCAATCCAAGATGGCGGAATAGAGGGGGACTGAATCCCCAGTCACTCAACAGAACCCAGGAGTTAAGAAGGGGAGGCATTGAGAGACTCAGACCAAAATAGAGCCATGAGTGAGTCTGCCCACTGGGTAAAGTTTGGCCCGGGTGGCAGGCCCAGATAGAGGTGGCTTATCGGAGCAGGGCAGGGCAGCTAGTCTTCCACAGGCAGCCCTGTGCACTCCGGCGCTGGGCCCCTCCCACACAGCCAGCTTCTCCAGATTCTCGGAGCAGGCCCCCTACTGAGAGCCTTTCTGATCAGAACAAGCTCCAAGTCCTGGAGCCAGCACGACATACTCCAGCCTGCAAGTGGCTTCAGGGACCAGGACAGGGCAGCCAGAGACTTACCCAAGCAGCCTGGCCCCCTGTGGTGGGAGGCACCTTTGAAGGCTAGTTTCTCAGAACAGACCACCCAGTGAGAGCCTTTCTACATAGAGCCAGCCACAATTCCCCAAGCCAATGGAGAGCTTCGATCTGCAAGCAACCTCTGGGATCAGGGCAGGGCAGCCAGAGAGTTCTCCAGGCAGCTCTGCCCACTCTGGCTGCAGGCTCTTTCCACGGGGTAATCCAAGATGGTGGTCTAGAGGGTGACTGCATCTCCAGTCACTCCAGAACGCAGGACTAAATAAGGGGAGGAATTGAGAGACTTGGACAAAAATAAAGTCACAGGGTGAGTCTCCCCCACTGGGTGTAACTTGGCCTGGGAGGCAGGCACAGATAGGGGTGGCTTATCAGAGCAGGGCAGGGCAGCTAGAGTCTTTCCCAGGTAGCCTTCCACACTCCAGTGGTGGGCTCCCCCCACACGGCCAGCTGCACAGTACAGGCCCCCAGTGAGAGCCTTTCCACACAGAGCCACCTCCAAGCACTGGAACCAGTAGGGAGCTAGGGGCAGCTTTCTTTGAAAGCACTGCATTATCAATTTCCTCCAAGACTTCAGGCTACTGAAGGCTGGGAGGTGATACACTGGAAATCTACCAGGACACTATAAGCCAATAGAGGAAATCTGCAATATCTCAGATTCCCACAGATATCTGACCAATATGAGAAAACAAGGGAAGAAAACGTCCCAAACAAACCTAGATACTACATCAATAAAACCCAAAGACAGCACAGCAGAAGAAATGTCAGAAAGGCAGTTCAGAATGTACATAATTAAAACAATCAGGGAAGCAAATGAGGAGATGAAAGAGCAAATGCAGGCATTGAAGGAGGAGATGAAAGAGCAAATGCAGGCATTAAATGATCACACCAATCAACAGTTAAAAGACCAAATACGGGAAGCAAGAGATCATTTCAATAAAGAGTTAGAGACACTGAAAAAAGAAAAAAAAAACAAACTGAAATACTTGAAATGATGGAAACAATAAACCAAGTTAAAAACTCCATAGAAAGTATAACCAATAGGATAGAACACCTGGAAGACAGAACATCAGACATTGAAGACAAATCATTTAATCTTGAAAACAAAGCTGAACAAACAGAGAAGATGGTAAGAAATCATGAACAGAATCTACAAGAATTATGGGATATCATGAAAGTGCCAAATTTAAGAATTATTGGGATTGAGGAAAGCTTAGAGAAACAAACCAAAGGAATGAACAATCTATTCAATAAAATAATATCAAAAATTTTCAAAATTTGAAGAATAAAAAGGAAAACCAAGTACAAGAGGCTTATAGAACTCCAAATATACAAAATTACAACAGACCCACACCAAGGCACATTATTATGAAAATACCTAACATACAAAATAAAGACAGAATTTTAAAGGCCACGAGAGAAAAGAATCAAATTACATTCAGAGGGAAACCAATAAGAATATCAGCAGATTTTTCAATCCAGACCCTAAAAGCTAGAAGGGCCTGGAACAACATTTACCAAGCCCTGAAAGAAAATGGATGCCAACCAAGAATCTTATACCCAGCAAAACTTACCTTCAAATTTGACGATGAAATAAGATCCTTCCAGGATAAACAAAAGCTAAAGGAATTTACAAAAAGAAAACCAGCATTACAGAACATTTTCAGCAAAATATTCCATGAGGAAGAGATGAAAAACAACGATGCAAATCAGCAACAGGAGGCGCTAGCCTAAAGGACTAGCCAAATAAAGGAGAAACCAAATCATGTCAAAAAACAAATATGAGTCAAATGACTGGGAATACAAATCATATCACAATAATAACCCTGAATGTTAATGGCCTGAACTCATCAATCAAAAGACATAGACTGGCAGATTCAATTAAAAAGAAAAATCCAACAATATGCTGCCTGCAAGAGACTCATCTTATAGAAAGAGATACCCATAGACTAAAGGTGAAGGATGGGGAAAAACATACCATGCACACGGACACAGCAAAAAAGCTGCAGTATCCATTCTCATTTCAGAAAATGTGGACTTCAAGCCAAAACTAGTCAGAAGGAATAAAGAAGGACATTACATGCTGCTTAAGGGAAGCATAAATCAGCAAGACATAACAATCATAAATATCTATGCCCCAAACATTGGCTCATCCATGTTCGTCAAACAAATCCTTCTCAATTCCAGAAATCAAATAGACCACAACACAATAATACTAGACGATTTTAACACACCTCTCTCACCACTGGATAGATAGTCCAAACAAAAATTGAATGAAGAAACCATAGATCTCAATAACACAATCAACAATTTAGACTTAACAGACATTTATAGAACATACCATCCAACAAAGAATGAATACACTTTCTTCTCAGCAGCACATGGATCCTTCTCTAAAGTAGACCATATTTTATGCCACAAAGCTACTGTTAGCAAATACAAGAAGATAGAGATACTACCTTGTACTCTATCAGATCATAATGGATTGAAATTAGAAATAAATGACAGAATAAAAAACAGTAATTTCTCAATACCTGGAGATTAAATAATACACTATTATATGATGAATGGATAACAGAAGACATCAGGAGGGAAATAAAAAAATTCTTAGAAGTAAACGAGAACAAAGACACATCATATCAAAATCTCTGGGACACTATGAAAGGAGTACTTAGAGGAAGATTTATTTCATGGGGCGCATTCAAAAAAAGAAGTAGAAATCAACCAATAAACAAATTAACACTACAGCTCAAAGCCCTAGAAAAAGAAGAGCAGACCAATACCAAAAGTAGTAGAAGACAGGAAATAGTTAAAATCAGAGCCGAAATCAACGAAATTGAAACAAAAGAAACAATTGCAAACATTAACAAAATAAACAGTTGGTTCTTTGAAAAAATAAACAAAATTGATAAACCCTGAGCCACACTAACAAAGAAAAAGAGGGAGAATACTGAAATTACTAAAATTCGGAATGAACAAGGAAACATCACAACACACACGACTGAAATACAAAACATAATTAGAAGCTATTTTGAAAATCTATACTCCAACAAAACAGAAAACCTCGAAGATATCAACAAATTTCTAGAGATATATGAATTACCTAAACTGAAAGAGGAGGACATATACAACTTAAATAAACCAATTTCAAGCAATGAAATAGAAGAGGTCATCAAAAGCCTACCAACAAAGAAAAGTCCAGGACCAGATGGGTTCTCAGCCAAGTTCTACAAAACCTTTAAAGAAGAGCTCATTCCAATACTCCTCAAAGTATTCCATGAAATAGAAGAGGAGGGAACCCTCCCAAACTCGTTCTATGAAGCAAATAACACCCTGATACCTAAACCAGACAGAGACACATCGAGGAAAGAAAATTTCAGACCAATATCCTTAATGAACATCGACGCAAAAATTCTCAACAAAATTTTAGCAAATCGCATACAAATATATATTAAAAAGGTAGTGCACCACGATCAAGTGGGATTTATGCCAGGGATGGAAGGTTGGTTCAACATTCGGAAATCAATAAATGTCATTCACCATATCAACAGACTTAAAGTTAAGAATCACATGATTATTTCAAAAGATGCAGAAAAAGCATTCGATAAAATACAGCATCCCTTCATGCTCAAAACACTAGAAAAAACTGGGGTAGTGGGAACATTTCTTAACATTATAAAGGCCATCTATGCTAAACCCATGGCCAATATCATTAAAATGGTGAAAAACTGAAAGCGTTCCCCCTAAAAACTGGAACAAGGCAGGGATGCCCTCTTTCACCACTTCTATTCAACATCGTCCGTGAGACTCTAGCCAGAGCAATTAGACAAACCAAAAAAATTAAAGGGATACAAATTCGGAAAGAAGAACTCACACTATCCCTGTTCGCTGATGACATGATTATATATTTAGAGGAACCTGGAAATTCCACCAGAAAACTTTTAGAACTCATAAGTGAATTCAGTAAAGTAGCAGGTTACAAGATCAATGCTCATAAATCCAATGCATTTTTATACATAAGTGATGAATCTTCAGAAAGAGAAGTTAGGAAAACTACCCCATTCACAATAGCATCGAGAAAAATAAAATACTTGGGAATCAATCTCACAAAAGAGGTGAAAGACCTCTACAATGAGAACTACAGAACACTAAAGAAAGAAATTAAAGAAAACCTTAGAAGATGGAAAGATCTCCCATGTTCCTGGATAGGCAGAATTAATATTGTCAAAATGGCCATACTACCTAAAGTGCTATACAGATTCAATGCAATTCCAATTAAAATCCCAATGATGTACCTTGCAGAAATAGAGCAAGCAATTATGAAATTCATCTGGAAGAATAAAAATCCCAGAATAGCTAAAGCAATCCTCAGTAGCAAGAATGACGCAGGGGGTATTGCAATAGCAGATCTTCAACTCTACTACAAAGCAATACTAACAAAACAAAAAAAAAAAACATGTTATTGGTACCAAAATAGACAGGTAGATCACTGGTACAGAATAGAGGATACGGACACAAATCCAAATAAATACAGTTTTCTCATACTAGACAAAGGGTCCAACAATATGCAACGGAGAAAAGATAGCCTCTTCAACAAATGGTGCTGGGAAAACTGGAAAACCATATGCAACAGAATGAAATTAAACCCCTGTCTCTCACCCTACACAAAACTCAACTCAAAATGGATCAAGGACCTCGGAATCAGACCAGAGACCCTGCATCTTATAGAAGAAAAAGTAGGTCCAAATCTTCAACTTGTTGGCTTAGGATCAGACTTCCTTAACAGGACTCCCATAGCACAAGAAATAAAAGCAAGAATCAACAACTGGGATAGATTCAAACTGAAAAGCTTTCTCTCAGCAAAGGAAACTATCAGCAATGTGAAGAGAGAGCCTACAGAGTGGGAGAATATCTTTGCCAACCATACTTCAGATAGAGCGCGAATTTCCAGAATCTATAAAGAACTCAAAAAACTCTACACCAAGAATACAAATAATCCAATCAGCAAATGGGCTAAGGAAATGATTAGACACTTCACAGAAGAAGATGTACAAGCAATCAACAAATATATGAAAAAAAGTTCAACATCCCTAGTAATAAGGGAAATGCAAATCAAAACTACCCTAAGATTTCATCTCACCCCAATTAGAATGGCGATTATCAAGAACACAAGCAACAATAAGTGTTGGCGAGAATATGGTGAAAAAGGAACAGTCATACATTGCTGGTGGGGTTGCAAATTAGTGCAGTCACTCTGGAAACCAGTATGGAGATTCCTCAGAAAGCTTGGAATGGAAACACCATTTGACCCAGCTATCCCAATCCTTGGCCTATACCCAAAGGACTTAAAGTCAGCATACTACCAAGATGCAGCCACATCAATGTTCATTGCTGCTCAATTCACCAAAGCCAGATTGTAGAACCAACCTAGATGCCCTTCAGTTGATGAATGGATAAAGAAACTGTGGCATACATATACAATGGAATATTACTCCACAATGATGAATGATAAAATTATGGCATTTGCAGGCAAATGGATGAAATTGGAGAATATCATGCTAAGTGAGATAAACCAATCTCAAAAAACTAAAGGACAAATGATCTCGCTGATAAGCAGATGAGGACATATAATGGGTGTGGGAGGGGTTAGCATTAGGTTTAAGGTTAGGGATAAGGAGTGTGGTAAGAATGAAGGAAAGAAGGACTGTATAGAGGGAAAAGAGGGGTGGGAGGGGTGTGGGGGAAGGGAAAAAATGAATCAAACATCATTGCCCTATGTAAACGTATGATTACACAAATGGTATGCCTTGACTCCATGTACAAATAGAGAAACAACATGTATCCAATTGTATACAATAGTAATAAAAATTAAAAAAGAATAAAACTCACTGATATAACTATAAGAACTCTTGATAAAAATTTTTAAATTTCTTTATTTGCTAGATATATATACATATATATGTATACATATGTATGTGTGTTTATTTATATATAAAGCACACATATAAATGTATATTTATATATTTTTAAAATGCTACCTCCATTGAGATGCATCTATCTTTATGATTTCTGAGACAAACACCTGTAGGTCACTGGACTTCATCAGATAACTTCACAGAAGCTTGGCCACTCTCAACATCTGGTCCCATTTTTAGATTTTTGTGAACAATATCTGTATTGGAAAATGAGACAATGTTTTACTTAATGAGTATTTATTTTTTCCTACTATGTAATGATTATTGCAGGTAAAATGTAGAAAACCAACATACAAAAATTATAGTATAACAGTCTTTTATAGTTAGGTGAATATATGTGCAGTTAAGGGATCAAAACATTAACTCAAATGTCTTCAAATAGGAAGCACTAAAAAATCCTTTTACACTCTTGAATTATGAAATATTATGAAAGAACCTGCATTCAAGTCATTATCCAAAATTGAATAAAAATTACAGCCTGGAAATATACATTTAAACTTTTAATGAATAATAGTTCCTTAAAAATAGTACTTTAAAAATTGAACGTAAGGGTTTCTTACCAAATCAATATTGAAATTTACCTTATTTCTGTATTTTTTCTTGGTAACTTAATACTAAAAATTGTCCAATTCGTATTCATAAACAGTTGTAATTAATAATGGAATACACTTCTACTATAAAGAGATTCTGGAGAAATTTTATGTTGACATCTAGACAAAAAAATAACTTGGTAGCAAAAATCATTGTAATGGTGATTGATTCCTAATCTCTTAAAATTTGATATCAGGTACATGTACAGTCACAAATTTTTTTCTGTCACACTTAAAAAATGTTAAAGAATTTAAACATGCCTTATATTTCTAGCAACATTTGAAAATTTTTCTACCTCAATAAAATGTAGATCAAAATATAATGCTTAAATATGTAAAGGTGGTTGCAAGAATGTATAGGCAATTCCCTGGAAGCAAATTTAACACAGAAAGCACTGAAAGTCAAGAGCTCTTAAGCATAGACCGACTGTCACTTTCTTGGTAGGGGTTGCTGATACTGGTAGGAAAGTGCTTGGGTTTAGGTGCACAGTGGGATAAAAGGTGAAGCCTTGGGTTTCTAAACTGAAACTGAGTCCTCACAGAAACACCAGTTTCTTGCAAAAGAATTATGAGGTAAGTTTGGATGTCTCCAACTATGAATAAAAACTTAAATACTACCTGCCTGACACAACCAAGTTATTATGTTATTAACAAACAAGTATGATTCAAACATAACTACTCATTGGTAGTTTTGAGAAAAAGAAGAACACTTACTTGCTCAATTTTTATAGCATCCACTACATAATAGCTACAGATCCAGTAAATTTAAATTTCATCTCATTTTCTAACACTTTCAACATTGCTTTCTTAAATCTAGACCAAAAGTCCAGTACAAGAATAGATATTTTTGTATGGTTCCTTAACTAAACATGTTTTGTTTTGTTTTTCTATTTTAAATGTTAATAATCAAAGAAAAGAATATGCAAAAGAAACTGTAGTCAAAAAAAAAAACTAAAAATGTACTAACAAGACCCTGGTTTAGACAAATAACAAAATCAGCCAAGCCCTGACCTGTCGTGTTTTCTGGTTTCCTTTGGCAAAAGTCCTCTATAGCAGATTTTATGTTACCAACACAACAGTGAATGTGTAACAATGGAAAGACCATGCAGTAGCACAACATTACCTGGACTTTGCAATAAATATACCACAGAAGTAATTCTAACCACATAGATAACAATAGTAAAAAGTGTTAGAAAAATCAGAAATAATTACTCTTGCATATTCATTATTTTGTTTCTGAATTTACCTTAATTATAAGTTCATATGATTAAACATTAATAATAGCCATGTTTAACCGGCAACATTGTTAAAAATTGAAGAATCATCTCTCAGTGTGAACTGACTGCAGCACACCATTCTGTAGGGTTACACCTTAACAGCTAAAGGCTAAACACATTACACACAGATAAAAACCGCATGAGTTCATATTCCCAAATTGCATGAAACACATCAGGAAATAATCTTCCATGGCAAGAAAGAATGCAAGCATTACTATAAATGCTCAGAAACTTCAGTAAATATAATTATCTAATGAAACAATAAAATTGTTCTGTTTTGCTGGGTGTTGTGGCACACACCTGTAATACTGAGGCAGGAGGATGGTGAGTTCAAAACCAGTCTCAGCAAAAGTGAGGCACTAAGCAACTCAGTGAAAGCCCATCTCTAAATAAAGTATAAAACAGGACTGGGGATGTGGCTCAGTGATTGATTGCCCCTGAGTTAAATTCTGGTACTCAAAAAATCTTTCAAGAAATTTTGAATTGTTATGTTTAAAAACATAACATGTTGCAAAAGTCAAATCAAACATGAATTTTTCAAAAGAAATCAACAGGCTGTGGTTGTGGCTCAGTGGTAAAATGTGTGCCCAGCACATGTGAGGCACTTGCATTCACTTCTTACCACATAAAAATAAATAAAATAAAGGCCTTGTGCCCATCTGCAACTAAAGTGTATTTTGAAAATTTTAAAAATAGACACCACCAAAAATGATCATGGAAGTAGGCATTAAATAAATAGAAACTTTCAGATATGTATTATCCTGGATATCTAAAAGGATATAATAATAAAAGAGTAACAAATGAGGTGATAATCTAATTACTGTATAAGCCTATAGTGATTATTTCAAGCATTAATGAGGTATGATCCTAAATTAAGCACCACTCTAAGCTGCCAATCATTTTGAAATTCTGCATGTTCTCATTATGAGATTTTTTTCCTTTCTGATGGACAGATATTCAAATATTACTTCTCTGTAGTATCAAAAATACCCTCTCTATCCATCTTTCTGATGTCCTTCCAACTTTTAACTTGTTTTTTTAACTGGCAAAGAATGCAAATAACAAAAGTTGACAGACTAAAATCTAACAGCATGCATGTTCTACAATCAGAAAGTTAGATAAAATAGGCAAATAATCAAATTACTAAATCTGCTTCTATTTCTGGGCATTGCCATGATAAAGCCAAGGCTTCCTCCATTAACACTGTGGGGTCTCTGCAATGGGGGTTTCTTGAAAGACCCTGTGTACTGGCGGAGGGAGGAATGCATGCTGTAAGATGGTGGAGGCCTGCCAGTGTTCACCACAGGTTCTGTGGTTCAGAGAAATTGAAAATCGTTCCATCACCAGCCTAAGATTCAGGATCACACGGGAAGGATTGAGAAAGAAAAGCAGAAAACTAAATTTGTAACAGAGATCACTACATATAAACCCATTTCTAGAATTATTCACACAAACCAGTAGAGTTAAAATAATTTCTATGAAAATATTTAGAAAAATATTAAAATATTTTAATTTAGTTAATATCTATTTCTTTCTCATGTAATAAAATTAGTAAATAATCACAAAACTAGTATAATGATTTTATCCTTTTGCTGACTTTAACTATCTCAAGATTGTTTACATCCATTCCTTCATGAATTCACTACCTAGTATGTGCTTTATGATTAAGCATGCTATAGAATATTAAAGATATAATGCTGGCCTAAATAAACTTATGTTCCTATTGAGAGACATCGAGAAAAATATGTCAGTGAATTAAACAAAAGAACTTAAGTATCATTTATACAGAGACTTTGAAATTATTGTCCCAAATTTGATATATTAATATATAGAATATTTAAACAATCACAGGTCTATTACAAAGCAGAAGCATTCCTAAAATATAATACATCAAAGTTATTTAGGCCAGGTGCTGTGGTGCATTCCTATAATCCCAGTGGTTCAAGAGACTCAGGCAGAAGGATTGCAAGTTCAAAGCCAACTGCAGCAACCTAGCCAGGTTCTAAATAACTCACCAAGACCCTGTCTCAAAATAAAATATAAAAAGGCTGAGGATGTGGCTCAGTGTTTAAGTGCCCCTGGGTTCAATCCCTGGTATCAAAAATAAAAGTTATTTAGGTATAAATGGCAAATAATATGAACAAGACTCTGTAAACCAGTTTCAACTTTTTTGAGTATAACCCTAGGAATAGAATTGCTGCTTCATATACAATAGGAGACATGATAACAACCCTTAATATGTAAAGTAATTTATTTATTGTTATAGAATTTGACAATGCATGTAAAAGATTGGATTCCTTAACATGCAGATAAATAATTTAGGTAGTGTATTATTTAGAAAGTAAAGTAGGTCCATACCTTATAACTAATGCTGAAAGAACCATTAGTAGATATATACTTTGGAATTGAAGAAGCTTTCTTGGCATGAAACTTTTAAGAAAACAATTGATCAATCTTACATAAAAATTTTAAAAATGCATGTCTGGCACCTTAAAATTTAAGTGAAAAAACAGGAAATACTGGCTAAAATATGCAAAACTAGGTTTAATATCTTTAATATATAAGTTCTGATAAGTCAATAGAATGTTTCAATAGAAGCAGAGTTATTAACATAACACATATATAAAGTCATAAAATATGAAGTGTTTCCCTTGATGAACAGAAATGCAAATTAAATAAGCATTGATATTCTTTTTCATCAAACTGGAAAGCATCTGGAATCACAAATAATTCCCTCTCTCACTAAATATTTGACATTGGAAATAAAGATTGGTATAAAATTTTTGAAGAAACTTAAAACAATTTTCATGTATGTATGAGTTTGTCAGGATAAATCCAACTACTGTATATAACCTTAAAGCCCTAATATTAAATAAATAAGCCTGTATCATTTCAAGTTCAATTGTGAATGATGCAGCAAACACATCTGTGAACCAAAAACTTTATTCAAAGTGCATATATATAACACAGAATAAATTGTTGCTTCTCTGAAAAAAATTAAATAAAATAAGTTGAGAGCAAAATAATTTTGAAGAGTAATTTAGCTGTGATTATTTTTGTAAATGATAAGCAACTTTTTTGGTTTTTTAAGTTTTTTCATATTTAGTAATGAAAACTGAACCCAGGGGTGCTTTTCAACTAAGCCACCTCCTGGAATAAGTTAAAGGAATCATGTACACTTTTCAATTCAAAGAAATAATACACTGAATATTAAAAAATTATGTTGTAAAAGATGAATAGTCAGTGGATTAAGTTTATGGCAGATTACTAATCCAAATGTCAACATTAAGCCAGGCACAGTTGTGCACACCTGTAATCCTAGCAGCTTGGGAGGCTGAGACAGAAGGATTGCAAATTCAAAGGGAGCCTCAGCAAAATGGAGGTGCTAAGCAACTCAGTGAGACCCTTTCTCTAAATAAAATACAAAAAATAGGGTTGGGGATATGACTCAGTGGTAAAGTGTCCCTGAGTTCAACCCCTGGTACCAAAAGAGAAAAAAAAGTCAAGATTAAAATTAGTATATGCAAGGTAATTTAAAAGTTGTGTTTTATAAAAGACGTGTAAGTAAGAAGTATGAATGAGAATGTGTGAGAGTGACTCTTTTTACTTGAGATTGTGCTTCACTTGTTTTTCATGTATTCCAAATTCTATTCAGTTATGATGTGCTGATTTAACAACAGGAAGGCACCAATAAATGTTATGTGAAAGCACAGGTAAGTTAGGTTATTTATAGAATTTGTTTCAGTCCATTGCCCATTTCCCTACTCAACCTCTTTTTGTGACTATCCTCTGTTGTAAGCACTCTTCTCCAGTCAAAATTTTCTATTTCTGTACCCTGATAGTGCTATGTGAAATACTTCAGTTGTATTTGTTATCTCTTCAGGAACACCTTTTCCTGTTTTTATTTTAAGTTCTCCCCATTGCAAAGGGTGGCAATCTGCCTTTCATCACCTATGGTAGACTGATGGGTCAACAGCTCCATTTGCCACTGAGCCAGGGAGCACAATAGTGTTAGCTTGCCATCCCTGTTAGCCACCACTAAATGATTCTAGTGGGCAGAGGAAATGAAACTGATTTGCTTTTTCTGGGCTCCAGTTCAACCTCTTTTGTCTATGAAACTTGCCTTTTATCATCAGGCTCCATAGTAATCATTTTATTCTCTTTAGTCCTGGATCCATTCTTATGTATGTAGAACTTACAGGTACTATATATTTACAGGTCAGAATTTTTAATATATATCTTACACATCATTAACCACACTTCAGTTGAAAGACAGTTTTTTAGTAGAACTTTTTGTAACTTAAATTCATATAAAAGCAACTTGTGGGAGTGGGGTTGGGCTCAGTGGTAAGAGTGTTTGCCTAGCACACTGTGAGACACTGGGTTTGATCCTCAGCACCACATTTAAAAATAGTAATAATAATAAAATAAAGTTATAAAAATATTTTAAAAACAACTTGTGGCTAATCAGTGTAAATATAAATCAATTCTAAAATAGTAAATGTCAAAATAAAAATAATATTTCTCCTGGGCAGTATCATCTGTACTATATAATGTCAGATGTCATCATATACCTCTTACTCCTGAGTATGTAACTCCAACCTAGCTACTCAGTTGACCTTCAGTGTTCTATACACTTAGCAGTTGCTTGAAAATAGATCTCAATCAGTATTCTACCAGCATTTTATACTCAACTCAATATCTTGAGTCAGTCACTTTTATTCTATTCTCTCTGCCAGTCTTCAAAATGTCCTTTTCCTCTTTTCCTTTGTATATTTGGAATTGTTTTCTAACTCACCTGTCCTACTGGTTTTACCTTCTCTCACACTGTTCTTCATGTTTTTGTGAGTTCTAGATTAAGTTTGCTGCCATAATTATGTCTTTCAAGGAGGCTCAGAAAATCTAAATGAATATCCTTTTGTAATTAATAGGTTATTCACAATATAGCACATACTTCTGAGGTTCATTTTCCCCACACTGTCTAGACCCTCTAAATCCTCTCTTACAAAGGATAATATTTTTCAATTTTCTATCACAGGCATACTTTTATAAAATAAAGTAAATGGATTGCTAAAAATTGATCATTTATTTGGACAAGGGAGAATGCTAACTCTGATTCTGTACTTGTTGCTGAATGATAACTAGCAGTGTTATACCCATCTCATCTGTGGATCACACATATTGAGTTGTCCTTCCCCAGCAGCTCTCCAGATGATCCAGGCACTTTCCTTGTCTTCCTGCATTTGCATTCCAAAATACTCAGACTCCTTAGTCACCTTAGCTCCTTGCTGATTCATTTCTTTGAGTATTATCTCCTTTGGGAAGTTTTCTGTGATCTTCACAGTGTTTTAAGTATTCTTTTCCATTTTCCTGTGTTATATAACAGGATTCAGCTAACACAAACTAAAGTATACCACAAGGCTTTTTTCAGATCACCAGTATTCAAAATTTTTAAAACATGAATTTTAAAAGAGTATGTATATGTGTGTGAGAGAGACAGAAAGATTTAAGTCTTTCCTGGTGAAGTTTCTTCTCTCCTAGTAAAGAGCTCTCAGTTTCTTTTCCCTCCAAGTCTAATGATTATAATAAAATCAGTTTTTAAAAAATGAAAATATTAGGTTCACTGATTTTTTTTCTAGGATGGCTACAGAAGTTATGGCAATAGAGAAGGATGGTGGCTACAACCAACTTTTTGACATCTGGGCTATAGAAATGACTAAAATTGAACTGAGAGAACTTCAACCACGTGTGTTTGTTCTTCATTCAATGAGGTGTTTTCATTATTTATAATCATGCAGTCTTCAATCAAGTCTTTGGAAAGTGGAATACTAATAACTCTGGGATTACAAGCTCATTTTTAATTATATCAGGAGAGTAAAACTGTTATAAGGGACTGGGAAGTAATTACATTTAAAACCTGCTCAGTAGTATCACTACTTCTCAAATACAGAGTGAGTTGTCTGCATTGTTTGAAGCTCTTCCATAAAATATTTTTTCCCTAATAATCAGAGTAGGACATGCCAGTTGTTAAACAAGTCTATTAGGGTCTTTATTTTCATTCCTCCATTAATTGATCTTGTTTCTTTGTGCCCTATATGAAATGATAGAATGCAGAAGATAATTTATGTTACTATCTCATTGTTTTTTTTAACAAAGGTAAAACAAACATTTTATTCATGAATAAGAAAGTATCAGAAACATACATAGAAAAATTTATTTGAAAAGATACAAAGAAAATTTAGCAAAAGTCACTGTAAGACACACTAACATACCTATAATACCTTTGATGGCTCAATTCACAAAAATACAAATTAGTATGAAAGAAATAAATAAAATATAAAAATGAATCAGCTGGGTATGGTGGTGCATGCCTACAATGCCACTCTGGAGGCTGAGGGAGGAGGATTGCAAGTTCAAAATGAGCCTAAGCATCAGAGTGAGAACCTGTCTCAAAAAAATAAATAAATAAAAAAGGCTGGGAAAGCAACTCAGTGGGAAAGCACCTCTGGGTTCAGACAATCAATCAATCAATCAATAAAAATATAACTAAAAGTACAAATTTTTTTGATCTCAATATAAAAAGTAAAAACTTTATTTAGAAAATGTTGGTAAAAAAGAACAATTTAAACTTAAATCATTTGTTTTTCTTTATTTTGGGAATTATGAAAAAATACCTAAGGTTGATATAATTATTGCATATCTGAGGATATATTGTCTTTCAGAAATAAATATTTAAGGACTTTTGAAAGGTTTTTTTTCATATTTGGAAGGAAAGGTTATATTGGACTAAAATTTAAATTTAAATGGTAGAAAATTAAAAAGACAATTAGAATGGAGAAAATGTTCTCTTAATATATGATCAACCATGAATTAATACATGCTGCATAAGAAACTCCTTTAAAGATTACAGGAGAAAGAGTATTTAGGAGCAAGTATCAGATAAAGAATCATAGGGAAAACTAAAGATACACATGTTAAAATATATCTACTATTATCTAGAATGCCTATAGATATAGATCTTAAGGAAAATAATTTTATGTTATTTGTTAAGGGCAATACAAATATTTTATTGATTTTGCCACTTAGGAAATTATTCTTAGGAAATAATTCAAGGATAAAGGATTATCCATTTTAGTATAACAGGAAAAAAACTAAATAATAGTTCTTGAATTGCTAAATTTTTTAGAATATAAAGGAAGCTTTTACATATATGTAAACCAAAGTAATATGAAAACTTGCTTAGTAATTAAAAAGTAGAACATAGCATTATCTAACATAAGTATAAAAATGTAATAATTGATTAGGTTTTAAACAAAGGTAAAGAACAGCAGAAATTTTAAAATAATAAAATGGTGAGAATATAGATAACACAGATTTTTCTCTTTGAATCATTTTATTTTTAAAATGAGAAAATGTCTGGTATGTTTTAAATAAAAAAATCCAGGAAGGGGTTTTTGTAGGAAATACTGAAATATATTACTTCAGAAATTTCCTCTTAACTCCTCCATCTTTATACTACAAAATATAGAGGAAAATGGATCAAAGATGAATTATCAACAGAGATGGACATTTATGTAATATATAATTTAAGTGAAGGAAGTAGATCAGGAAATGGGTACAATTTGCTCATATACTTGTTAGGGTAAACTGGTGCAAATATCCACGAGAGATACAGCTCTGAATTCAAACATAGTTTTTGGACAGAGAGTCTGCCAGACTGCCCCTCTGCAAGGTGCAGCAGCCTGCAGGAAAAACATCTAAACTCTATAGTCATGTACAATGGAGTAGATAAAAAAAATAACTGGTCTTGCCCTGTAACTGTTACTTGACATCTTTGCTGTGATTTCAGTTTTGGGATCTCTTTCAGGGTGGGCCTACTGGGAAGGTTGTTCCTGTGTGGGCAGGTGCTGTTTTTCAAAATGGAGTTACTTTGGCCTAAAAGACCTAACAAAACTCAAAATAGTTGTTGAGGCCAGTTGTTGGTTAAATGCACAAATTAATGTTAGCATAATGTATCTCTATGTGTTACAGAAATATATATAATTATTTAGGCATTTGCTTAAGATACAGTGCTAGTTATATAGGTAAAAATATGGTAATAAAACTCTAACATTAGGTAGCTTTGTTTTGTGAATATTGGTTTATTTGAGTTTAAAGATATTCTCTATAGGTAGGAGAAATTTTCCATATGCTATCCAAAATATTAAAAATTTTATTTCCCTATCTCAAAACAATTTTCCTCAGAGCCTACATTTGTAGTAATCTTATATAAATTAATTATAGAATACATATTGTGATTATTAGGTATAGTAATAAAAGTACCTGGCATTTTTTTAATTGAAATTTTATTTTTAATTTCAGGGCTGTCTTCTGTTTTGGGTGAGTACCAAGGATTGAAATAGGAGCACTCAACCACTGAGCCACATCCCCAGCTATGTTTTGTATTTTATTTACAGATAGGGTCTCATTGAGTTGCTTAGAGTCTCATTTTTGCTGAGGCTGTCTTTGAACTCACAATCCTTCTGCCTCAGTCTCCTGAGCTGCTGAGATTATAGGCATGTGACAGCACACCTAGCCAGGGCTCTCTTATTTTTTTAATTAATTAATTAATTTTTTTATTGCAAACAAATGGGATACATGTTGTTTCTCTGTTTGTACATGGAGTCAAAGCATACCATTAGTGTAATCGTAAATTTACATAGGGTAATGTTGTTTGATCCATTCTGTTATTTTTTCTCCTTCCCCCACCCTTCCCACCCCTCTTTTCCCTCTATACAGTACTTCCTTCCTCCATTCTTGCCACCGTCCTAAACCCTAATGCTAAACCTAACCCTACCCCTAACGTTAACCCCTCCCAATCCCCATTATATGTCATCATCCGCTTATCAGCGAGATCATTTGTCCTTCAGTTTTTTGAGATTGGCTTATCTCACTTACCAGGATATACTCCAATTTCATCCATTTGCCTGCAAATGCCATAATATTATCATTCTTTATGGCAGAATAATATTCCATTGTATATATATGCCAGAGTTTCTTTATCCATTCATCAATTGAAGGATATCTAGGTTGGTTCCACAATCTGGCTATGGTGAATTGAGCAGCTATGAACATCGATGTGGCTGTATCTTGGTAGTATGCTGATTTTAAGTCCTTTGGATATAGACCAAGGAGTGGGATAGCTGGGTCAAATGGTGTTTCCATTCCAAGCTTTCTGAGGAATCTCCATACTGCTTTCCAGAGTGGCTGCACCAATTTGCAACCCCACCAGCAATGTATGAGTATATATTTTTCCCCGCATCCTCGCCAACACTATTATTACTTGTGTTCTTGATAATCGCCATTCTAATTAGGGTGAGATGGAATCTTAGGGTAGTTTTGATTTGCATTTCTCTTATTACTAGAGATGTTGAACATTTTTTCATATATTTGTTGATTGCTTTTACATCTTCTTCTGTGAAGTGTCTAATCATTTCCTTAGCCCATTTGCTGATTGGATTATTTGTATTCTTGGTGTAGAGTTTTTTGAGTACTTTATAGATTCTGCAAATTAGTGCTCTATCTGAAGTATGAGTGGCAAACATATTCTCCCACTCTGCAGGCTCTCTCTTCACATTACTGATAGTTTCCTTTGCTGAGAGAAAGCTTTTTAGTTTCAATCTATCCCAGTTGTTGATTCTTGCTTTCATTTCTTGTGCTATGAGACTCCTGTTAGGAAGTCTGATCCTAAGCCAACAAGTTGAAGATTTGGACCTACATTTTCTTCTATAAGATGCAGAGTCTCTGGTCTGATTCCATGGTCCTTGATCCATTTTGAGTTGAGTTTTGTGCAGGGTGAGAGATAGGGGTTTAATTTTATTCTGTTACATATGGATTTCCAGTTTTCCCAGCACCAGTTTTTGAAAAGGCTATCTTTTCTCCATTGCATATTTTTGGAACCTTTGTCTAGTATGAGAAAATTGTATTTATTTGGGTTTGTGTCCATGTCATCTATTCTGTACCATTGATCTACCTGTCTATTTTGGTGCCAATACCATGTTTTTTTTGTTGTTGTTACTATTGCTTTGTAGGAGAGTTGAAGATCTGGTATTGAGATACCCCCTGCTTCGCTTGTTCTACTGCATATTGCTTTAGCTATTCTGGGTTTCTTATTCTTCCAGATGAATTTCATAATTGCTTGCTCTATTTCTGCAAGGTACATCATTGGGATTTTAATTGGAATTGCATTGAATCTGTATAGCACTTTAGGTAGCATGGCCATTTTGACAATATTAATTCTGCCTCTCCAAGAACATGGGAGATCTTTCCATCTTCTAAGGTTTTCTTTAACTTCTTTCTTTAGTGTTCTGTAGTTCTCATTGTAGAGGTCTTTCACCTCTTTTGTGAGATTGATTCCCAAGTATTTTATTTTTTTTCGATGCTATTGTGAATGGGGTAGTTTTCCTAACTTCTCTTTCTGAAGATTCATCACTTATGTATAAAAATGCATTGGATTTATGAGCATTGATCTTGTAACCTGCTACTTTACTGAATTCACTTATGAGTTCTAAAAGTTTTCTGGTGGAATTTCCAGGTTCCTCTAAATATATAATCATGTCATCAGCGAACTGGGATAATTTGAGTTCTTCTTTTCCTATTCATATCCCTTTAATTTTTTGGTTTGTCTAATTGCTCTGGCTAGAGTTTCAATGACGATGTTGAATAGAAGTGGTGAAAGAGGGCATCCCTGCCTTATTCCAGTTTTTGGGGGGAATGCTTTCAGTTTTTCACCATTTAGAATGATATTGGTCATGGGCTTAGCATAGGTGGCCTTTACAATGTTAATGAATGTTCCCACTGTCCCTATTTTTTCTAGTGTTTTGAGCATGAAGGGTGCTGTATTTTATCAAATGCTTTTTCTGCATCTATCAAAATAATCATGTGATTCTTGATTTTAAGTCCATTGATATAGTGAATTAATTTATTGATATCCAGATTTGAACCAATCTTGCATCCCTGGGATAAAACCCACTTGATTGTGGTGCACTACCTTTTTTACATATTTTTGTATGCAACTTGCTAAGATTTTGTTGAGAATTTTCACAATTTTCATTAAGGGTGTTGGTCTGAAATTTTCTTTCTCGATGTGTTTCTCTCTGGTTTAGGTATCACAGTGATATTGGCTTCGTAGAATGAGTTTGGGAGGTTTCCCTCCTCTTTTATTTCATGGAATACTTTGAGAAGTTTTGGAATGAGCTCTTCTTTTAAGGTTTTGTAGAACTCGGTTGAGAACCCATCTGGTCCTAGAGTTTCCTTTTTTCAAAGGCTTTTGATTACTTCTTCTATTTCATTACTTGAAATTGATCTATTTAAATTGTGTATGTCCTCCTGCTTCATTTTAGGTAATTCATATGTCTCTAGAAACTTGTTGATTTCTTTGAGGTTTTCTGTTTTGTTGTAATATAGATTTTCAAAATAGCTTCTAATTATGTTTTCTATTTCACTCGTGTCTGTTGTGATATTTCCTTGTTCATTCCGAATTTTAGTAATTTGAGTTTTCTCCCTCTTTCTCTTTGTTAGTGTGGCTAAGGGTTTATCAATTTTGTTTATTTTTTCAAAGAATCACTATATATTATGTTAATTTTTCTGATTGTTTCTTTTGTTTCAATTTTGTTGATTTCGGCTCTGATTTTAACTCTTTCCTGTCTTCTACTCCTTTTGGTGTTGGTCTGCTCTTCTTTTTGTAGGGCTTTGAGCTGTAGTTTTAAGTCATTTATTTGTTGATTTCTACTTCTTTTGTTGAATGTGCCCCATGAAATAAATCTTCCTCTAAGTACTGCTTTCATATTGTTCCAGAGATTTTGATATGATCTGTCTTTGTTCTCGTTTACTTCTAAGAAATTTTTTATTTCCCTCCTGATGTCTTCTGTTATCCATTCATCATATAATAGTGTATTATTTAATCTCCAGGTATTGGAGAAGTTTCTGTTTTTTATTCTGTCATTTATTTCTAATTTCAATCCATTATGATCTGATAGAATACGAGGTAGTATCTCTATCTTGTATTTGTTAACAGTAACTTTGTGGCATAAAATGTGGTTTATTTTAGAGAAGGATCCATGTGCTGTTGAGAAGAAAGTTTATTCATTCTTTGTTGAATGGTATATTCTATATATGTCCATTAAGTCTAAATTGTTGATTGTGTTATTTAGATCTGTGGTTTCTTTATTCAATTTTTGTTTGGAAGATTTATCCAGTGGTGAGAGAGGTGTGTTAAAATCACCTGGTATTATTGTGTTGTGGTCTATTTGATTTCTGGAATTGAGAAGGACTTGTTTGTAGTACATGGATGAGTCAAAGTTCGGGGCATAAATATTTATGATTGTTATGTCTTGTTGACTTATGCTTCCTTTAAGCAGTATGTAATGTCCTTCTTTATCCCTTCTGACTAGTTTTGGCTTGACGTCCACATTATCTGAAATGAGGATGGATACTCCAGCTTTTTTGCTGTGTTCATGTTCATGGTATGTTTTTTCCCATCCTTTCACCTTTAGTCTATGGGTATCTCTTTCTATGAGATGAGTCTCTTACAGGCAGCACATTGTTGGATTTTTCCTTTTAATCCAATCTGCCAGTCTATGTCTTTTGATTGATGAGTTCAGGCCATTAACATTCGGGGTTTCTATTGTGATATGATTTGTATTCCCAGTCATTTGATTCATTTTTGTTTTTTTGACATGATTTGATTTCTCCTTTATTTGACTGTTCCTTTAGGCAAGTTCTTCCCATTCTGATTTGCATTGTTGCTTTTCATTTCTTCCTCATGGAATATTTTGCTGAGAATATTCTGTAATGCCAGCTTTCTTTTTGTAAATTCCTTTGGCTTTTGTTTATCATGGAAGGATCTTATTTCATCGTCAAATCTGAAAGTTAGTTTTGCTGTGTATAAGATTCTTGGTTGGCATCATTTCCTTTCAGGGCTTGGTAAATGTTGTTCCAGGCCCTTGTATCTTTTAGGGTCTGGATTGAAAAATCTGCTGATATTGTTATTGGTTTCCCCTGAATGCAATTTGATTTGTTTTTCTCGCAGCCTTTAAAATTCTGTCTTTATTTTGTATGTTAGGTATTTTCATTATAATGTGCTTTGGTGTGGGTCTGTTGTAATTTTTATATTTGGTGTCCTATAAACCTCTTGTACTTGGTTTTCCATTTCATTTTTCAGATTTGAGAAATTTTCTGATATTATTTCATTGAATAGATTGTTCATTCCTTTGGTTTGTTTCTCTAAAGCTTCCTCATCCCAATAATTCTTAAATTTGGCCTTTCATGATATCCCATAATTCTTTGGATTCTGCTCATGATTTTGTACCACCTTCTCTGTTGTTCAGTTTTGTTTTCAAGGTTAAATATTTTGTCTTCAATGTCTGAGGTTCTGTCTTCCAGGTGTTCTATCCTATTGGTTATGCTTTCTATGGAATTTTTAACTTGGTTTATTGTTTTCTTCATTTCAAGGATTTCATTTGGTTTTTTTTTTCAGTATCTCTAACTCTATTGAAATGATCTCTTGCTTCCCATATTTGCTCTTTTAACTGTTGATTGGTGCAATCCTTCAATGCCTGCATTTGCTCTTTCATCTCCTCATTTGCTTCCCTGTTAGTTTTAATTATGTACATCTGAAGTCCCTTTTGGACATTTCTTCTGTTGTGCTGTTATTGGATTTTATTGATATAGTATCTAGGTTTGTTTGGGACATTTTCTTCTTTTGTTTTCTCATATTGGTCAGATACCAGTGGGACTCTGAGATATTGCAATTTTCCTCTTTGGCTTATAGTGTTCCTGTACATTTCTAGTATATCATTCCCAGCCTTCAGTAGCCTGAAATCCTGGAGGAACTTGTTAATGCAGTGTTTCCAATGAAAGCTGCCCCTAGCCTGCTACTGGTTCCAGGGCTTGGAGCTGGTTCTGTGTGGAAAGGCTCTTACTGGGCTGTGTGCCTGGAGAAGCTGGCCGTGGGGAAGCCTGCCACCAGAGGGAGCAGGGCTCCTTGGAGAAGTCTCTGGTTGCCCTGCCCTGGTCTCAGAGGCTGCCTGCAGGCTGGAGCCCGCTGCTGGCTCCAGGACTCTGAGCAGGCAAAAATGATCCTACTGGGTGGCTTACTCTGAGGTTCTGGCTGCAGAACAAGCCCGCCACCAAAGGGAGCAGAGCTGCCTGTCAAAGACTCTAGCTACCCTGCCCTGCTCTGAGAAGCCACCCCTGTCCGGGCCTCCTGCCTGGGTCGAGCTTCACTTGGCGGGAGAGACTCACCCCGTGGCTCTATGTTAGTCCAAGTTTCTCAGTGCCTCCCCTTCTTGAATCCTGAGTTCTGGAGTGACAGGAGATGCAGTCACCCTCTAGTCAGCCATCGTGGCTCCCAGGGCTCTCTTCTTAACATCAAAAAGGAATTTTCAACCTCCAGTACTAAAGGAGAAAGCAAAGTGGTGAATTAAACAATACATGGTTTCCTAGAATTTTACAATGGGAAGGAAAATAATTTCTTTATTTTATAGATGATGAATATTAGGTCAGGATTGGAGCTGATATATGAGAAAAAAACAAACTATGGAGGTAGAGGGCAGTGTGCCAAACAGCGACCAGTCAAACAGGGGCAGAAAAACTTCACTGACCCTTACATTCACCTGCCACTCAGCAGGAAACCCACCTATTCTGGCCTACAAAGACCTGGGGGTCACATGTGATTTCCTCTGGTTCCCTACCCTGACCTGTACCCTGGGGGACTGGGAATTTCACCAAATTCCATTAAAGCTTGCTCCTGTTTGGCCACTAGCTATGCCCCTGAGCTTACAATGAAACCAAAGCCCAGAGGCATTATTACACAGCTTTCCCAGACTTACAAAGCTAATTTACTTGCAGAGTTGCAGCAAGAGTCTAGTCTTATTCTGCAGTCAGTTTTTTTTTTTAATAATCCACTCTCTTGTTAACTTTACTTGTTTCTGTTAACTTGACAGCTTGCATAAGAGGTGTGGTGAGAAAAGGATTTGCAATTAATATGTGAAAATTTTTGCCCTGTATTTCTTTACCCTCATTAATGACCTATAGAATTTCATGGAAGATGATGTTTGAAAAGGTTTCCCAGGTACTGTTGACACTTAAAATCAGTTTCTCTTGTTTTTTCTCTGTCTTCCCTCCATAAAACTCAAAAAGTTTTCTTCCTAATCTCTCCTTTCTCTTATAAAGTAAAGCAGCTTGCCTGGAATTACAGTTCATTTGATGTCAGTAGTTGAATGGTGAAAGTTGTAAATTATTTTTCTTGTATTACCTTCTCCACATTTTATAAAATTAACCAGGCAAACAAAAGTTTCCATGTTCTTAAATTCAAGAGTTCTTCATTCAGATTACTTGGACCTCTTGAGGGTCTGTGAGCTTCTGTTATGTAAGTTTTGTTTTTCTGTTGAGACAACTCATTTCAGGTTCTAAGAGACCATTCCCCCAAGTACATTCTGAATTGCATAGTTTTATTTAGGAGTCAGGCCATTCTTGGGATCCTGGCAAGACTGAAAGGCAAATCATACTATGGAAATAAAGGAATTTCTATCCTCCTACTAACTATATTCCTCTGTATTGACGCTGTTTTTTTTTTTTTTTCCTGTTCTTTATTGTCCAAAGTTTCTAGTCTTCTGGAAATGAGGGTTTTATGGCAAAAATTACTGAGTATTCATTCCAGAACAAGTGAATTTTAGATATCAAGACTAAATTTACAAATTCCAGATTAGTCATTACCATTGGAGAACCTTTGCCACTCTGTGATCTACCTAACCTCATGTTATTTCTGTCACAAGCCACCTGTTGCAGTACAGTGATTTGTTTCCTCTATTGAGAATTATGTGGTTGTTGTCATTGCTAGTCACTGAAGTTATTTGGTTTCTTTGTTTCTTGTCCAGTATCTTCCAGTGCAATCTTGAAAACACATCTCTTTGTCATGAATAATCAAAATATAATTCTTCTACTTTCTATCCTTTTGCTTGCCTCACTTCATCAATGCAGGTAACCAGAAAGTTCTTCCAGTTGTGAAAATTATTCCTTCTTATTCGTCCTCTTTCCTGAGAAATTAAGTAGACTTTTTAGGGTTTATATAGTTGCTTACATTATCTACCCTACCCTCTGTGTCAAAACCCTTTTGGTATAGCAAAACATGTAAATACCATAAAATTAGGCAATAAGAAAATAATTTTTTATTTCTAAGCAGAGCATCATAAATTATAACCTGATTCTTATATGTACAGGTTGCATATTACTGTTCTGTTACCTAATTTAAAGAAAAGTGACTCAACATGTTTCTAACGAATAGACAGTGCTTTGGGTTTAGTTTTTGGTTTGTAAAGAACTAAGAGACCAAAGGAAAAAATTCCACATTTCAGACTTTCTTATATCTTCTGAGTTAATATTATTTAATAACACCCAGAAATTAATGCTAGATATTTATGTACATGTCTCTTTTTATTTGATGGTCATCAGCATTCCATAATTTTGTCAAGATAGCACTAACAAAACCCCTCATCCAAAAAAAAACCAATTGCTGAAAGACTTCTGACTATAAGTTATTGGAATTGTGGAAGGATTTCTTATAGTCATGTAGTAATTAGACATATCAGTAGAACAAAATTGCTTAGGTTTTTAATATAAACCTATAAGTTATCTCTTATAGCAGGGGTCAGCAAACTTTCTGTAAGGGAGAAGATAGTAGATATTTTACACATTGTGGGCAATACAGTCTCTGTTACAACCTCTTAATTTTGCTATTTTCTCACAAAATTAGCCATAAACAGTGCACATGTATATTTTTATGCACAATAAAACTATATTTACAGAAAGAAACAGTTTACCACATTTTGCCCTTTCACTGTAGTTTGCTAACCCCTGCCTTCAGAAAACTAAAAAGTGTTGCTGTCATCTTAAATGACCTGCTTATCTTAGCTGCTTATATGAATTTATAATGTGATCTTTGAGTTTATGTATGTATAAGATGCTTTCATATGAGAAAAAGCCAGTGATTACAACAACCTAAGAAAGCTTTATAATTTAACAGAATTAAATGTGTACAAATGTAAGTGTACATGCCTTTTTCTTATTGTAATTATGTACCATACTATGGTATTCATAATCTTACAGTGACATGACTATTGAATGCCCTTGGTATAACTGAAGGTATAATCTTACCACCTAATATATGTTAGACAACTGCACATAGAGAAATTAATAATGTTCTAAGCTTACCCCAAAGTTTTATTTAATTTATATAATATATAACTATCAGTTCATTCACTGATTAATATTTTCACTAATATATTCTGTTTATTTATATTAGTAGACTCCTATGCCTGTCTATGCTATTTATTAAATGAAAGACTACAAATATTTTCTATAAGCCATAAAGTCATATTCATGAAATTATTTTGCTTGGTTTTTACTTGGCATACTTTTACTTAGCATGTTTTTCACTTAGAATACAGCCTGGTCTCTCCAGGGCCCTGGCAGTTGAACTATTAGACAAAGTGAACAATCCAGATAATCATGCACATTAAACCAAAGGAGACAATGATGACTTTGAGGTAAGGAAGTGTTTGTAACCTATATTTGAAAATAAATTATTAATATGGCTTTAGAGTTTACTTAAAGATTCATTCTCTCAATTTAGTTAAAATAGGTGCAACTACAATTATTAATTAGCTATGTAAATTATGCACATCCTACATATAGTTTTCAGTTCTTGCTTGTTTTAAATTGTGGTTTAAAATACATAACCTCTTGATACTTTTCTTAATTCTAGTTCTTACTAGGATTAGTTGTTCTTTTTTTCTTTTTCAGCACATATGTTTTATATATATAAAACATATATATATATATATTGTATTATACTAAACTCAAATGTAATTATTACTTGGCAATTGAGAAAGATTTAAGTATTTTTAGATATGGAAATGTTGGGCTGGGTCTGTAGCTCAGTGGCAGCACACTTGTGTACTGAAGCTTGATCCTCACTACACACATAGGTTTGATACTCACCTCACTGGGTTTGATCCTCAGCACCATATAAAAATTTAAAAAATAATAACATAAAGGTATTGTGATCATCTCCAACTACAATTTTTTTTAAAAATGGAAACATTAACTACTCTGATTTGATAATTACACACCATATATATGAATCAAATTTTCACACAATACCACATAAATTTACATAATTAAAATAATCAAAAATAAATTATTTTAAATATGCTAAGCCATTAATCTTTTCTTGCCTATTCTACATGAACACCACAGGATGGTTATTTCTTCTTAATGTGATCTCCTTTTATATTCCTAGTTTTGTTGCCTGAAGTTTTTAAGAGGTTAACTGAGTTAGTCAGATATGTCCCCCACATTCCAGAAATGAAGAAGTACTTTCCATTCTCATTAGATCTCAGGTTCTATACTGACAGTTTGATCTTCCTATAGGCCATGTATGGACAGCATCAATTTCCTAGGAAGTAAAGGTTTCAAGGACATTACTTTGGATAAAAAGAAAACAGTTTACCCACAGTACATGTGCATATTATTTTTCAAAGAAGAGACTCCTTAGAAAGCCTCTTGGTCATTTTTGAAGTTTCTCAAATTATGCTTATCATTAACAGAGTATAAATAATATTTCAAAAGTAATATGAAAAGTTAATATGAAAAATTAGAAAATTTACCATTTTCAAAAGTAAATTTATTTTTTCAAAAGTATCATTTCATATGTAATTACATATAGGGCTATCTATAAATATGCTTACCTTCTCTGAAAATAGTAAAGTTGTTTTGAATGAATAGTATGTAAGCACATCTTGTAAATCAGGAATGAAGGACTTACTGCTTATTGACAGATATCTGTTTATGCCTATATGTGATGGAACTATTTTTTGCCCCAGTATCTCTCTTTTTGTCTCTTTCTCTCATTATATGATTTGTTTGTTTCTGTGTATCTCTGAATGAGTCTATTTCTCTTCATGCCTCTTTTTCCCTTTATATCTCTATCTTCAATTTTGGCAAAAGTGCATGACTGAAGCTTGCATAATAATTGATTCATTTATTAAAGGAAATTTTCTATCTCATGTTCCAAAGTTTTCAATTATACTTTATAAATAATACAATATATATTATAATTACTATAATATAATATACTACCAACATTCAGTTGGTACCAAATATTGACAAATAATTTCCATGTTAACTTTTATAATACTCAAAATTGTTCATAGTTGTAGGTACAATTATTAATGTTGTAATTTGAAAATAAAAAACAAAGAAGTAATTTGCTCAAGATCATATGGCTTAATTAAATAATGATAACATGATTCAGATCCTGCTCTCTTACATTATTTGCACCATTATTTTTTATGTAATACTTAACAGAATCAGTCATTAGACAGTCTTTAAAAATGAATCTTAGTTTCTGTATTGCCTAGTATGTAGTTTAATCCTGTCATATGGTAAGTACCTTATGAATATTTTGTTGACTGTGAAATCAACTTAATTGAAAACATTAAATGAACTAGCCATATGTAGGTTTTTTCCCACTCACTTGAACTATCATTTGCAGACTTGGAATTTTTAAATAAGAATTCAATTTCTTAAAGATTCAATGTATTAAATTTAGAGCATCAATGTGAATTAGACACTCCTTGATTCCCCAATTAATCTCTCACTGATAATGTTAACACACAGACTGCTTTCACTTCCATACCACTTTGCTGGGCTTCCCAAATTTCTCCTACTTTCAGATTTATCTTTCTCTGTTTAATGATATTTCCACTCTTTTCAGTTATTAAAATGCAAAGTCTTCTACTGATTAGATAAGGGCATAGTGGTGTATGAGACTAATACTATCCCTCTCTTCATGGAGTGTTTATGGTGTAGCCTCAGAGGAAATTCAGATATACCAACACATAATGTAAATGTGTGATAACCTTTATGGAATGGGAGATATAGGGTATTATGAGGCATAATATAGAAACAGGAAAGAACTCACTGTAAAAATAATATGTGTGCTAAAAACCTGAGGGGTATATTGGAATTAGTGGAACAGAGTTAGAATAAGTATGCTAGGCAGAGGAAATTATATCACATTTGAAAGCCTGGTTAGAGATAATACAATGAATGTACTTGAGGAACTAAAGTTAGTCTAACTGGAGCAGAAAACAAGAAATGATATGGTGAAAACAAAGTACACAACTAGACAAGGCTTATCTCAAACTATGTCAAAGTTTTTGACTATAGCCTGAGGACAGTTGGGTAAAGGAGTGGCATAAACATATGTATATATTTAAAATATCTCTCTGAATTCAGAATGGTGAGTCCATTAGTAACCACTTGTTAAGAGACTATGGAAGATTTTTGGGATAGAGCGAATGATAGTTTAAACTCTGATGGTACAACAGTGATGAAGAGAAGTGGATTAATTCAATAATTTTCTAAATGCTGAGCATGGTGGCACGAACGTATAATCCCAGCAACTCCAGAGATCAAAATAGAAGTATCACAGTTCAAAGCCACTCTTAGCATCTTAGCAAGACCCTCAGCAGCTTAGCTGTATTAAAATAAAAAAAAATAGAAAGAACTTGGAATGTAGCTCAGTGGTAAAACCCTTCTGGGTTCAGTCCCCAGTACTATAAAAACCACAGAATTTTCTAGGTTGGTGATTGGGTGAAGAATAAGAAATGAGAGAACAATTACAACCAGATTTTGACCTGAGTAGTTGGATGGATATAAACATTTACTGTGGTAAGAACACTAGAATAAAATGAGGTTTGGAAATAAAGATGAGTTCAGTTTTACACAAAACAAGGTATTATACAAGATTTTCAAATAGAGAAACTAGAAAAGAGATTCATGGTTGTAGCATGAAAAACAAAGTTTGGACTACAGATATAGATGTGAGTGTCATTGTTTGAAGACATAGTAGATAATTTAAGGAGTAAATGTGATCACCCAAGGGAACAAAATTAGTATGACCACAGAAAAAAACTTGGGATAGAATCCTGAGATTTTTTCCAAAGCTTGAGGATCAAGTAGGTAAAAGAGATTGATAAGGAATACTAAAAGGAGAGTTTCAGTGAACATCTACCTAGATATTAGGTTAAGTTAGTGTTTGGGTTTAGATGGTGGTATTTAATGAGTTTAACATGGTAATTTTCAAATAGTGGAAGGGAAGTTAGATTGGAGGTCTTGAAAGATATGTGTAGTAATTTATCATATTTAGTTATGAAGGAATGGGTGGAATTTAGCAGTAGCTGAATGAGAGGGAGTTGGAGAGAGTTAAATTTATTGTGTTTTCTGGGGGGCCTTGAAAATGATTAAATTCTTATAAAAGGATCTGGTAGAGATAAAAGATTCAACAAAATCAAGATGAATAGTCAAACCCCCAAGAAGGAAGAAGACGCTTGGATGAGGATGGACTGGATCTTAGATAAGGTAACACTTCTGGTTGCCTTAGAGAGGAGGTTGATTGATAGTATAACTAGTGATTTCTGTGTTCTCTGAAGTAAGTAGCAAGGAAAGTATGAAGCAACATAGGTAGTTATGAAGAGCATGGAAAAGAGGTGCAATAGTAACTGAGGAGAATTGATGGTGGGTTAATTAAATGACTAGACAAGTGTCTATGAGCAAAGTTGAGAACCCAAATAAGATGAATTTTCAGTGTTCTTCTGTGTGATTTTCCACCAGCAGTGTTTGTGATACTCAAGATGGAAACACAAATATCACTAACTGAGATCATTCAGGGTTGGCCTTTTGCTCTGTCACAATATTGAAGACCAGAAAGGCAAAGGGAATGTAGAATATTGGCAAGAGATTGCTTGAAATTTGGGATTATATGATAGAAACTGGAGAGGTAGACAAATAAAGACAGGAGGAGATGCTGATGGAGACTGAGAATGTGGTAGATCAATGACCATGATATTCCAGTGGGAACATTAAACAAGTATAAAGAGAGTAAGTAAGAGAGTAAGTTTAAAGGATCAGAGATTTGGAGTATATTGAGAATTCGTGCAACAGATCTCATGTCATAACCCAGATGTAATGTCAGGGTGAAGAATGCATTGAAGTACGTATGGATGTCTAATTTAGAATCATGGATTCACCTCAGCTTTTAAAGTATCTTGGCTTGACTATGAGTCTTGTTGGTCTTGAAGCAGAATGGAAAAGAAACATAAATCACTTTAAGAGCCATGAGTGAATAGGAATAAGGTGTCCAAACTTTGATAGATAGGGGTTGAGTTGAAGGCATAACTTCTATGAAGCAGCAGCTTTTGCAAGATGGTGGAAGTAGTAAACTTTTTATTGGCCTTGCTACTGAATTCCTAATCTTCTTATGTCCAAAGTTTCTTCCTTCCATATATCCTCACACACTTACCAAATTACACTTAAATTTGACTCTGGCGATACAAGTTCCTTTTGTAAAATCCTCAAATAAATAAACAAATAAAACATCTTGCTGAGAAAATAAGGTTTAGAGCCCTCACCTGGCATTCAGAGCCTTTCATAATCTGGCTCACCCCCAGTGTGTCTTTCTAACCTTGTCATCTCTTAACTTGCAAACAAATAATACCCAAACCCCAACACCTGAAAACATTGTAGATTCTTTTTCTTTCTTGGGTCAATTGTTCATACTTTTCTGTGCCTAATGCTTCTCCCACATTGCTACATATCCAACACTGACACAAGTATGAGGTCCCAGATCATATCACAGCTCTTTCATGCAGAACTTCTGTACTCCTTTAGTTGGGTATGGAAGTCATTTCTCTTTCCTCTGGACTTTAATAGTAACTTATTTTTTTCTTAAGAAATATCACTTATATTATCTTTTTCTGTAAATATTTGTATGTCTTATCTTCCTAGAGTATAAACTCTAAAGACAAGATTTGTGTTTGATTTTATCTGAATTCCTTTAGTATTTTACACAGTATAAACATGATCTAAGTGAATACATTTTTAAAGTACCTTAGTGGTTATTGTGTTTGTTTTATATCTGTCCTATAATTTATTAGTAGATATTTGTCAGTCAGGACCACTTAATTAGTAGTTAAAGGTTTGATATTTAACTTTATCATTGAAATGTTTTAAAGTGTGTATATTATGCTTCTCTTCACAGCCCCATGCCATCATTCATCGTACCATTAGATTTACCATTACATCTACAAGCACGAATGCCAGATCTGAAGAGATGGCTTCAGAAATAAGTTGTATGTGTTTGGTATACAGTTACCATTGGTGGTTTTGGAAGCTTCAGCTCAGTATTCTTATATTTTTATGCAATAAGAAATTCTCAGATTAATCGAGGTTACATACACTTAACATATCAGAATTCCTCTAAGATATATGTTGCTTTTCTGCCTTTGGTGGAATTGTGTTCATTTAACATTTTCAGAGATTTTCTTTTCTAATTATGAAGATAATCATGCCCATTGCAAGAAATTTGCAGGAAGAAAAAACACATCATTCAGAGCCAAATTCTAATTAATAGTTTGCCAAATTTTTTTCATACTTGTCCATGTATACTTTGTATATACATAAATATTTTATGTATAGTTTGTATACCTATATGCTTGAATTTATACTACCTATGAAATTTTACTTAACATATAAGTATCTTCCATACATTAACCTAGCCTTTATGACTATTATGTCTAATGGTTACATAATGTTTTACTACTTGATTTACTGTAGTTAGTTCCCTGTTTTTGAGCATTGGTGGTGTTTTCACTGTTTTTAGATTAGCTTGAAGATGAATTTTTTCTAAAAATACTTAAAAAGAAAGATTTATTTTTGTATTTAATGTTAATTGACAGTTTAAAATTTTTGCATCAATGTTTTTTCATTTTAACTATGCAAGTTTAGAACAACAGATTGAAGAAGAATTATAGATATGGGACACACAGGCACAGTCTCACACTCTTTCCGTGGTCAGCCAAGTGTCTGGAAGGCCTGGTGGCTTGGGTGGGTGCAGCTCCACTGAGCAGCCCCGGGCTTTAGCTGATGGACTTTCTGGCATTTGCAGAGATGAGAAGCAGAGCTACAGATGGCAGTTTAAAAGTAACAGATGGAAACCCAAAATGAGAATAGATGGATGTAAGCAGGTCTGGGTGGTTACCAGGAATGAGAAAGCAGAGATGAAGTGATGTGTGGTCACAAAGTTGAACTATCGAAGGTATTGGCTA